>NW_027499804.1:0-45237 GCF_021521415.1 Bidens hawaiensis | reverse complement strand
GAGCGTGATTCCGATAGAGTTACTAATGAAGCTTTGTTCACTCAAATGTTTGTAGAGCCGGCGACTTTGGTGGCTCAACCTCAGGCGCAGCAAGGTACCGAGGCTGCGCCGAAGGTTGCTTTGAAGTCCCCTGTTTTACCCTCGAAAAGGAGGAAAATGGACTTCATGGCGATGCTCAATTCGCGGACGGCGGTGCGCCAAGGTATTTATTGCGCTTTGATTTTCTGATTTTTTCCTTTAGATCAAGTCATGAATCATTTCTCCTTGGTTTTTTCATAGGAATTATAGCTGGCACACAAGCTGCTGGTGGCACTGCTGGCGCCGGCGCCGGCGCCGTTAGTTCTGCTCCTGCTCCAACAAGCACTGAATCTCCTCTCATTGGGATTACTAAGGAGCAGGAGACTATTTTACGCGCTGATCTAACGGCGTCAAGACCTCCCTCACCTCCTCCTGCGCGCAGCCCTCCTCGCGAGACTGTTTTTGATTTTTCCAAGTCGCAGGAGAAAAGACCTGTTACAGAGGATGATGAGGAGGTCAATTTTGAAGATTCCGATGGTGGCCGCACAAGCCCTATAGCGCCACGAGATTTCGTGGCGCAGCCTTCTTCTCGTGGGGCTGGCGCTGACTTTTTTGCCGGCTCTCCGCAGGTATAAGTTTGTTTTGCTCCGCTGTGCGGACTTCCAGATTAGTGTTTAGATGACTAAAACGTTGCTTTTGCGTGGTTTTGTGTTTGCAGGAAGCCGATCACATATACCGCCCGAGCTGGAATATTACTGAAGATAGCTCATTTCAATCCATGGGCGTGTGTGAAGACTTCTGGGCTCACTCTGTGCCTCCGGCTGAAAGGAGGTTTCAGGAGGACCGCGCTCGCATGGACTTGCTCAACGACCACCTTTTTGCTGGGTCTGCGTTCTTTGCTGCCTCCCAAGAGCTTCGCAATGATTATATAAAAGTGCGTGATGCCCTTGTGGAGGCCAAGCAAGAGGCTAAGATTTCTGCTTGGAATCTTTCTGACGCTCGAGAGAGAGCTGAGAAACTCCAAGCAGAACTTAGCGAGAACCGAGCAAGTGTCAACGCTGCCTTTGTGAAGCGCGGGCATGAGCTGCAGGCTGCGCGGGAGAAGCTGCAAGCGGCAGAAGCGGATGCGGCCAGTTACGCGCGGCGAGCGCGTGACTTGGAGTTGGAGGCAGAGGCGCGTGATCAAACTCTTGTGCAGGCTAACACTGACAAATCTTTATTAGAGAGTGAGGTTGCGCGCCTGAAGAAAGAGCTGGATGCTGCGCGAGCAGAAAAGGATGAAGCCTTGGCGGCGGCAGCGTCTGAGAGAGAAAAGCTCGATGCTGCGCGAGCAGAAAAGAATGAAGCCTTGGCGGCAGCAGCGTCTGACAGAGAAGAGCTAAAACAAACCAAGGAAACTGTTGAGTTGTTAAACTCTCAGATTCCTGCTCTTGAGACGTCTGTTTCTTCCCTCGCGCAGGATCGTCAATGGCTAGTTTCACAGGGTGTGACTCGTTGCGCTTACTCGATGAAATACTCAGACGAGTTTCAGACCCTTGTGATGGATTGCAATGCTGCGTCGCGCTTGGTGGGTCGAGCTGAAGGGTTTAAGGATGGCTATGAATATGGCATGCTGAAGAAGAATCCATCCGACTACCCTTATCAGCTCGACGTTGTCTGCGCTGACATGGCCGAGGTGGGGGAGAAGTATTTGAATACTCCCATTCCCATCCTTGAGCAGGTATTTTAACCTTAATGAGTTTATCTTGACTTATTTTCCTAATCTTTTGTACTCATACTTTTCCTTGTGACTTGCAGATAGCCGCGCTTGCTGACCAGCCCGATCTTGGCGCGCTAAAGAAATTACTTGACGAGTGTGAAGGGACTGGTGGCAGCGATGATGGCGCGGGCAATGCTGCCTCTGCTAGCGGCTCTAGCGTGGCCAAAGGACCTACTCCTGACACTATCGTGATAGAAGACGACTCCATTCAAGACGAACAGCTTGATTATGGTAAGTTTGGAGATGACGAGAAGCGGGCTGCGCCAGATGCTGAGGGAGGGGGTAATGATGAGGGCGATGAAGAGGCTGATGTTGATATAGAGACTTGAGAAGCCCTTCATGTTTTTTTTTTTTTTTTTTTTGTAGTTGTTATCTCATCATTAAGTAAATTTGTAAACTTCTATGTTTTGGAATGAAATTTTGTTTTTCCCTTATTCGCATCTTGCGCATTCCCAATTCATCTCTTTATATTGCATGTGTTTGCTTGTTGAATATAAGATATGCTTGCACATTGAAACTTGAACAAGGTTGTAAGGAAATTATTTTACTTAATCCTTGTCATATTTCAAGTTATTTTGCAATATTCTGAATATGCTGACACGTGCCTTGGCATTTCATTATTCCTCTTTTGCGCGACGTTATCGCGCATTTATTATAGGGAATTATGAATGAGTTTTTTAGCCTTTACGTGTCAGTATGTGTTACTCTGATACTCATTACAATCCCATGCGCGACCTCGACCTGAGACCTTAACAACTATGTTTTGGCATGTGCTTTGCCTTGGCTGTGCTTAGGTATTTTTATGGTTTAGCTGCACAGCATGTAAGATGGATGTTGTGAGTAATTTGAGCTAAGGCTCATATTATTGGGCTAAGGCCCTGAGCTAAGACACATATTATTGGGCTAAGGCCCTGACGTTTTAGAGTTAAAACTCGTTAACGCGTTTGAGCTTGAAGCTCGCGCATGTATGTTTTACTTCGTTTTATTTTTAGTTTGATGTCAATACAATGTTGTCATATTGCTCAAAATTAATAAAGGGAAGTGTGAAACATGTATGCAAAAGGTAATAGAACACACATTAAGAGAAAATAGCGCGCATCATTATTCATAATGGCTTAAAGGGCCTTTATTACAAACTTGACAACTTTTACATGAAACATTTTCTAAGCTGTGCTGCGTTCCATGTGCGCGGGATCTTCTTTCCATTCAAATCTTTTAAAGCGTATGCGCCTTTTCCCAATTCTTCCGAGACTTGATAAGGTCCCTCCCAGTTGGGAGACATCTTTCCCGGGGGTATTGCGCGACTAGCTTCATTGTTCCGAAGGACAAAATCATTCTTCTTGAAGTAGCATTCTTTCACGCGCTGATTGTAATATTTTTATAGTTTTTTCTTGTATTTGGCTTCACTGATGATAGCCGCCTCTCTGCGCCCTTCAAGTAAGTTGAGATCCAACCTCCTTTCTTGCTCGTTGTCCTTTTTACTCATCATGAGCACTCTATAGGATGGGCATCCAATCTCTGCTGGAATCATAGCCTCCGTTCCATAGGTTAGGCTGAACGGGGACTCGCCATTGCTGGTTTTGCTTAATGTCCTGTGCGCCCACAGGACATTAGGTAACTCCTCGACCCATGCATGGGATTCTCCCTCCAACCTTTTCTTCAGCCCATTCAGCAAGCTTCGGTTCGCGCGCTCCACTTGGCCATTCCCTTGAGGGTGGTATACTGAAGTGAAGACTTGGTTGATGCGCAATTCCTTGAGCCAACTGGAAATCTTCCTGTCAGTGAATTGTTTGCCATTGTCGCTCACAATTTCCATGGGCAGGCCAAAACGGCATATGATGTGGCTCCAAATAAATTGCTTCATTGCCTCGGCTGTGATTTTTGCTAGTGGCTTGGCTTCAACCCATTTTGTGAAATAGTCTACTGCCACTACCAAAAACTTTACTCGCCCTTGCGCTTGTGGTAAGGGACCCACAATATCGATTGCCCATTTGTGGAAAGGCCATGCGGAGGTCACCGGAATCAAGTTGTTCTTTGGCCGCATGGTGTTTGGCGCCTAGCTCTGACACGCTTTGCATTTTTGGATCTCTTTTAACGCGTCCAAGTACATGCCTGGCAAATAGTAACCTGCGTTCATTGCCTTGGCAACCACCATGCGCGGGCCAGCATGTATTCCACAGATTCCTTCATGTATCTCTCTGATCACATAGCTTGCTTCCTCGGCATCCAGGAAATTCATGAGCGGTCCAAGATAAGAGCGTCGATATAACGTACCATCAAGCAGTTCGTAGTTCTGCGACTTATCTTCCTCGCCTGTGCGCGATCGTCCGGTACCTTTCCCTCCTTCAAGAATTCCATTAATGGAGTTATCCATGATGAAGGTGTTGTATGAATTACAAGGACAGACTTCGCTCCCACCGACGGGTTGCTCATTACTTCCACCCTGACATCTTTGCCAAAGTGATCGAAGCTGGTTGATGCCATCTTGCTCAACGCGTCGGCAGACTTGTTTTCACTGCGCGGAATATGTATGATTCTGAAGAAGTCAAATTGCTCGGTGAGTTTCTTCGCCTGCTCTAAATACAGAGGCATAGTGTTCTCCTTGGCATCATAAAGGCCATTGACCTGTGTTGCTACCAAGTATGAATCGACATGAGCCTCTAGCTTTTTAACTCCGAACTTGTGCGCGATGCGCAGACCAGCCGGCAGGGCTTCATACTCAGCTTCATTGTTGGTGCTCTTGAAATCCAACCTGATTGCGTAAGTATACTCATGACTTTCTGGATCCACCAGTTTGAGGCCTGCGCCGGACCCTTCGTTGTTTGAAGCTCCATCAGTGAATAATCTCCAAACATTTTCTTCATTATTGGCTTGCGGAGGGTCTACTTCGATCTGAGCCTCTTCGACTTTTCCTTCAGGGATTTCTGCAATGAAGTCAACTAAGACTTGTCCCTTGATTGCTGGACGAGGTTTGTAGGTGATCATGTGCTCCCCTAATTCCAGCGCCCATTTTGTCAGCCTTCCTGAGAGCGCGGGACGTCGCAAGACTTGCTGGATGTTGTAATCAGTCAGGACTTCAATGGGATGACCATTGAAATATCTATGAAGCTTGCGCGACGCATGTGTTAGTGATAAAACTAACTTTTCTATGATGGTGTAGCGCGTCTCAGGATCTGTCAGCACCCGACTCACATAATAAATTGGTGTATGGATTCCTTTGCGATCCACCAACAACACTGCGCCAATGGCGCGCTCTCCTGCTGACAGGTACAACGTTAAAGTTTCACCAGGAAGTGGAGCTGTGAGCGCAGGCAGATTTATCAGACATTCTTTTATCTCAGTGAAAGCTTGCTCGGCCTCAGGCGTCCACTTGAATTGGCTTTTCTTTAAGCAATTTCTCAATGTGTTAACGAATGGGGTAGATTTGCTTGCATGGTTTGCTAGGAACCTGTTAATTTATACCAATCTACCATTCAACTTTTGAACTTCCTTCATGGTGGATGGTGAGGGCATGTCAAGGATAGCCTCCACCTTCTCTGGGTTCACCTTAAAACCATCCTTGGTGACCATTACACCGAGAAATTTCCCTTCTTCTACGCCGAATGTGCATTTGCTCGGGTTGAGCTTCATGTTTACTTCCTTTAGGCGCCAAAGGGTTTCTTCGATGTCTTTGAGCATTTGTTTTTCATCCCTGCTTTTAATCACCAAATCATCCACGTAGACTTCTAAGTTTCTTCCAATTTGCTCGTTGAAAACCGCATCCATGAGTCTTTGGTAAGTGGCTCCTGCATTCTTCAAACCAAAGGGCATTTTTTTGTAACAGAAAACACCCTTGTCAGTTCTGAAGGCAGTCTTGTCCTCATCTTGTGGTGCCATTTGAATTTGGTGATAGCCCTTATAGGCATCCAGGAAACATTTGAGCTTGAATGGCGCCACAGAGTCCACCTTCGCGTCAATGTTTGGGAGGGGGTAACAATCTTTTGGACACGCTTTGTTGAGGTCCTTGAAATCAATGCACATTCTCCATGACCCATTGCTCTTCTTTACCATCACAGGATTGGCTACCCATGTTTGGTATCGTATTGGGCGGATGATATTTGCGAGCAGTAGATCTTCTACTTGCTCATTCATGGCCCTTGCCTTCTCATCCCCCATGACTCTTTTCTTTTGAGCAATTGGCTCTACAGACTTGAATGTGTTGAGAGAATGTTGCGCCAGGTCTCGCGGAACCCCAGTCATATCAGAATGTTGCCACGCGAAGACCGATATATACGTTGTGAGCAATCTTTTCATTCTCACCCTTGTGTCATCTGATATCGTAGCTTCAATTGTGATTGTTTGTTCTGGGAATTTTGGGTTGAGAATCCATTCCTCTGGCGCGTTGTTTGCCATTGGAAGCTTCATTCTCCCTTCTCGCGGTATACTTGTTACTGCGCACAAATGATCTCGGTATACAAATGTTACTCCTGTTGGTGTTGGGAACCCCAACGCGCCGTGCGCTGGTGACAGTATGGCGTTGAATTGGGCAATCGTTCCTCTACCCAAGATCATATTATGGCATGAAGTGGTGGGCAAGACCAAGAAGTTGACAATTTCAGCTCGCTTGTGTTTCTCATCCCCCATAGTTAGTTCGAATTGTATCTGACCTAGGGGGTGAATAATTTCGTTTGAGACACCCGAGATTGGTGCATTCACAATTTCAAGCCTTGCTTGGTCTGCTGGATCCAACTTCCTGAAACATTGCTCATACATGATGTCTGATTCACTGCCGGTGTCCACCAAGACTTTTGACACCTCATAATGAGCGATGTGTGCAGTGATGACTAGAGGACTGCTGATAGACGGGCCTCCTCTGATTCTTGGGAAGATTACTTGTTGCTCGCGCCAATCCCCTTGGACTTGCGCGCTTCTCTTCCTCGAACTTTGCCCTTGCCTTCCTCCTTCAGCTACACAGATTCTTTTAAATTTTTTACTGGCTGAGGCTCCGTCTGGTTGTTCATTCTCTGGTCTTGGGTTTTTCACTAGGTGAGCCAACTTGCCTGATTTCACATCTCTTTCAATCGCATCCTTCAAATGGTGGCATGCATCGGTGTTGTGCCCTGTGGACTTGTGAAATTCACAATACTTGCCACTGTTTGGTGGTCCCTTATGGAGTAATGGCTTGGGGCTTTTAAACTGGGCATTCTCTGTGCTTAACACTTGCGAAGGCGTTTTGGTGAGGGGAGTCCATATTCTTGGTAGAGGTCTGTTAGGCTCTCTGCCGCCCTCCCTCTTGTCACTTCTCCGCGATTACGAATGTCTTTTTGGGGCTGGGGTGAACTTTGTTGCGCTTGCTTTTCTGCGGGAGAATAACTGGTTTGTTGCAACCTGGACCATACGTAGTTTTGTTTGCCCCTCCTTTCATTGTTGCGTGGTGCTTCTGTTTGATGCCCTCTATCTCTTGCTCTGTCTTGGGAAATTTGTTTTTCATTTCGCGCGAAGACTCGCGATGCTTCCATAAGCTTAGCCCAAGTGGTTGGCATGCCATCTCTGCTCACGAGAGCTCTGCGGAGTTGATCACTGCGCGCACCTTGTATAAAGGCCACGCGCAAGAGTTGCTCAGTGATACCTCCAATTGCAAGAGATTCCTGATTGAAACGAGTTATATAGTCTTCAATGGTTTCATCATTCCTGCGCACGCAGTGCATGATGTCATCGGGGTCGCGCGTGTGTCTGCGCTGCTGTACAAAGTGAGCCTGGAACTTCTCCAATAGCTCTTCGAACCCATCTATTTGTCCTGTCGGCAAGCTTTCGAACCAGACACGCGCTGCGCCCGTGAGGCAGCGAGCAAACATGTGACACCATGTTGGCATCGTCCAGCTTTCTAGGTTTCCAGTGTTGTAAAAACCTTGTAAGAAATCATCTGGATCTGTTGTACCATCGTACTTGCCTAGACCACTTGGCATCTTGGTTTTGTGTTGAATGGGAGCCTTCGAAATGCGCTCAGTGAATTTTGAATGCTTCACCAAGATGGCTGGCCTATATGGTGTGGTTACGTCCACTTGCCCTCTTGCTTGTGGGTTGTACGGTGTGTATAGATCCATATCGGCTTTGGTTCCAGGCGCTATGTTCATGTGCACGCGGAGCTGTGAACCTCCTGCATGAGTATCTCGCGTCTTCCTCATGTTGTGCACCTCTTCCTCATCACTAACATCAGCGTGTTCGGTGTGAACAGAATGACCATCTTCCGGCGCGCGCGCCCTTTTTGTTGTTCCCTGAATGGTTTGTTTATCAAATGCGAGCCTTTGTGTTAAGTCGGCTAACTTTTTGTGTTTGACCAGCTCATTGTATTTGTCCATTAAACGCCGTTGTTCGTTTATGAGCCATTCTTTAGGGTCATTGGTTTCAACTTCTGGACCCATTGGTCCTTTTTGTTTTGCACCAGTCAGATTTTGGAACGTGAGATCGTCTGGAGGAGTTTCAGTCTGGCTATGAGGTGTTGTGATGAAGGGATGGTTACTGGTGGTGCGCGCAGTATCACGCGGCGCCCTCAGAAACTGCTGTCCCTCATTAACATCCTCAAGCTCATTATCCTCCAGAACTTGATCGCTGTTTCGAACACCGGAAACCATGGTGAAGATTTTCAGAGAGAACTGATGAGATAGTGGTTTTGTTGCCGTTGTAACAGGTGATGGCGCCAATGAAGAAACTGTTGGAATTACGTATGCCCGAGACACATAATTATACTAATGTGGCTAACTGTGTTTGATCCAAGTCGGGTCATACCCAATAACAAGCTAGACGACACCAAATGTATTCTTTTAATGATTTGATCATTTAAATGAATACCGAACACTACGTGTTTAGAAAATTGGTTTTCTAAACAAACACACTTGAGGATTTAAATAAATTATCTGGATAATTTGTTTATATAAATTAATTATTTAATTGGTTAAATAATTACATAAATGTATGTGCATTTTATAAAAATGAGTTTTATAAAATAAGAGATGGAGATATTTAAATGTTAAAACAAAAAAAAAAAAAAAAAAAAAAAAAAAATAACAAAACCGGCCACCCCATGTGGGTGGATGGTTTGTCCATTTATTATTTTGTCCTTTTGTGTTGACATCTCCTTTATACATC
This sequence comes from Bidens hawaiensis, assembly GCF_021521415.1. Lineage (NCBI taxonomy): Eukaryota > Viridiplantae > Streptophyta > Magnoliopsida > Asterales > Asteraceae > Bidens > Bidens hawaiensis. Next base: position 36,335 of record NW_027499804.1, on the reverse strand, counting down.
TCCAATCACAACACATGCAAAGCATCACTCCTCTCTCCATTTTGAATTCAAGTTTTGAATCAAAAACTCTCTCCTTCCCTCTCCTAAAACTCACGGCCAACCTTGGCATTTTGGGAGAGCTTGGTGAGCTTGTTTTGGTGTTCAAGAATCCTAGCAAATAACTTGGTGTTGTTGCAAAAGGCTTGGGGTATCACTCTCTTGAGGTTTTCTTCTTTGGAGGCTTGCCTTTCATTCATCATCCCCTTCAACAACCTACATCTTCCTATAAGGTATAAGGAGGTACATTTACATTTTGTGAGCATATTGTTCTTGTAATATTGATCCTTGTTCATTGGGTTTTAGTTTGAACATAATGGTATGTTCTTTAACAAGTATTAAGATATAAGCTTCCGTTGCGTTTTCTAGTTAAATATGGTTAACTTGACTTTGATAAACTTGTTTAAAACCCAACAATGGCATCAAGAGCCGGTTACAAGGACTTATGCTCCTTGCATGTTCATAGATTTCGGTTTTTTCATGGGTGAAAAGGGGTCCGAAATTTTGGTGGATTTTACCCCTCATGGTTTTGTAAGATCTTGACATGCATGCAAAGATCTTAGGAAACCATTACTAACATTTGGATGTTGAAAATATCAAAATTGCAAAATTTTGGGGGGGGGGGGGGGTTGAGCCGTAGCCTCCTTTGGGGGGGGGGGCTGCCTTTTTTTTTGATGTATTTAGGCATTGGTTGCTTAGGTTGCATGCTTAGAACATTTGGTATGTTTGGATGTGTCATAACCGAAACCGAGACCTTGGATGTGTTGATTGTTGTTATGTGTATGTTGGTTATATTTATTATTCAATATGGTTGTAATAATTCATATTTTAGGCTTGTGTAATTTATTTATTCATAAGTTGGTATGTAATAAATAGATTAGTTGCATTTTCTTTGTTTTAGAAAAATATGTATTAGGATACATTTTGTAAAAATTGAAGATGCAAGAATTGGTGGATTTGGGCCTTGGACCAAATTTTGGGCTTGTTGGGCCTCACCGGCCCATCATGGGATTCAAGCCCATTAAGCCCATAAATTTCACTCTTGGGCCCAAGAAGACTTTTGGAAGTTTGGAGCCCATTTACAAGCCCAACAAGAACACAAACAACTTGGAAAGGATACTTGAAGCATTTGGATGCAAGGTCAAGTGGGAGTCAACATTCCATCCTTGTGTCATGTTTTGTCCCTTAGGTGAGACTTATGACCTATACTTGTTTCGGCTAACAAGTATGGTCAAACTTAGCGGTTCTCGGTTATGACTATATTTTGCATGTATGCTTGGTTGTTTGTTTTACTTTATGTAATGTGTGGTTGATAGATATTAGGATATCCAAACCGTCACATAGGAACGACAACTAGCATAAAACGGGTTCTAATATATATTTGGTAATATCGCGTCAATTAGTTAATAAAATGGGTTTATTAAAACTAAGCGATTACTCACATATAATAAAATTGGTTTTATTATAACTAGAACCTTGAAAATTGGTTTTCAAAATCGCCATATTACTAAATGCATGTTAGGATATGGCATAATGTTTTTCAAACTAGAATATTGGAAAACTTAAAAATCCCTTTTTCATAATTACCAAGGAAACAAGTCTAACACCATCCTTTTGTAAGACACTTAACGTATTAGGAAACTTTAAATGGGATAAAGGTCACCTAACCATTTTAGAGCAAACTAATATACTTAAGGTAATATTAACATAATTGTGGGATAAAGGTCACCTAACCACTTGTATGTTAATCTTACATGTTTATACAAGTAGGACGACTTGAATTGGAAACCATGTGATAAAGGTCACCTAAGCATGGGGTCCAATGGTGTTGATGGGATAAACATGCCAACACGAAATAAGGATTTCGAATGGTCCCATACCTCTAGAAGTTGCAAAGGGTTGCAATTGTCAAGGTTGACTACCTTGTTAAATCAAATAACGGGATAAAGGTCACCTAACCAAAATTTGATTTATCGTTGGATTCTAGAATTTAATTATTATTTTAAAATTTGGAATAAAAGGGTATTAATAATTAAATTGTTTATAATACTAAAATAAAACTTTGTTAAATTTTGTAGATGGCCGCTAACAATGCAAACACCTCTACCCATAACACCCGTAACCTATCCTTAAGAACCATCCTTGAAAAGGATCGTCTAAACCATAATAACTTTATGGATTGGTATCGCAACTTGAGAATAGTTCTCAAGCAAGAAGAGATATCATATGTCTTAGACGATCCCATTCCCGACGAGCCTAACGTGGAAGATGAGGAGGCTTATTACGATTGGGTTAAGTACACCAAAGATTCGGTGCAAGCCTCTTGCCTCATGTTGGGAACTATGATTCCCGAAATCCAAAAGGATTTCGAGCATCATGGGGCATACGACATGATAACTCAATTGAAGGAAATGTTCCTTCAACAAGCTAGAGCGGAACGTTTCGAAACGGTTCGAGCGTTTCATGCATGTCGTATGGAGGAAACCCAAAGCGTCTCATCTTATGTCCTAAAGATGAAAAGCTACATTGAAAAGCTTCGTAGGTTGAATTGTCCCGTCTCTAATGAGTTGGCTACGGATTTGATCCTCAACTCTTTGACCAAAAGGTTTGAAACCTTTGTCATGAACTATAACATGAACGGGTGGGACAAAAGCATTGGTGAGCTTCACGCAATGCTAAGAACGGCCGAAGCGGGAATGGGTAAAAGGGTTTTACCCGTTCTAACAATCAATGAAGGCAAAAGGGGACATAACTCCAACCCCAAAGCAAGTGTTGCTAAGGGCAAGGGCCACGTCCAAGGAAAGGGAAAGAGGAAAGCCATCACGCCCTACAAACCGAAGGAAAAGAAGCAAAAGGTTGCGACGCAAGATCCATGCTTTGAGTGTGGAGAGATAGGTCATTGGAAAAGAAATTGTCCGACCTATCTCAAAGCGTTAAAAGATAAGAGGGATGCGGAGCAAACCTCAGGTATTATCTTTACTATATATGTTGAACTAAATGTTATTTCTTCAAATACATGGGTACTTGATACCGGATGTGGAACTCACATTTGCAATTTGTTGCAGGGGTTCAAAAGAAGTAAGCAACTCAACAAAGGGGACATTAGTCTCTTTATGGGCAATGGAGCAAGAGTTGAAGTCCAAGCTCAAGGAGACTACATGTTAAAGCTTCCAAGTGGTTTGGAAGTAATTTTGAAAAATGTTTTGTATGCTCCTAAGTTAAGGAGAAACATTATTTCCGTGTCCCTTTTAAAACAATGTGGCTTTGATCTTAAGTTTATTGATTATGATATTCATGTTTTGATGAATGGCATATTTTATTTTAAAGCTATACCCATGAATGGTATATATGAAATAGATCAAAGTGGTATGTCACATAGTAGTTCAATGTATAATGTCAACACCAAGAAACTCAAGAAGGACTTGGGTGATCCCTATCTTTGGCATTGTCGCCTTGGACATATAAGCAAGAATCGCATGCAAACTCTTCGCAAGAGTGGTATTCTAGAAACCAATGAGTTTGATTCATTTGATGTATGTGAATCTTGTTTACAAGGCAAAATGACAAAGCAACCCTTTAATAAAACTTTTGAAAGGTCAAAAGAATTATTGGGTATCATACATTCGGATGTATGTGGTCCTTTTAGACCAATGACTAGGAATGGTGAAAGATACTTCATTACCTTTATTGACGATTATAGTCGATATGGTTATGTGTACTTAATGAAACACAAAGATGAAGCTTTTGAAATGTTCAAAGACTTCAAAGCTGAAGTAGAAAGACAACTCAAAACCACAATCAAAGTACTTCGTAGTGATAGAGGAGGTGAATACCTAAGTAGTGTTTTTCAAGATCATCTTAAGAGTTGTGGAATTATTTCACAACTTACTCCACCTGGAACACCACAACATAATGGTGTGTCTGAAAGGAGAAATCGTACCCTATTAGATATGGTTCGATCGATGATGGCTAGAAGCACTTTACCTCTATCATTTTGGGGCTATGCTTTACTTTCCGCTGTTCGCATATTGAATATGGCTCCAACCAAGAAAGTGGAGAAGACACCTTTTGAAGTATGGCATGGAAAGGCTCCATCGCTATCATTCTTAAAAGTTTGGGGTTGTGAAGCTTATGTAAAGCAATACACCCCAAACAAATTAGAAGTCCGATCCACTAAGTGTATCTTTATAGGTTATCCTAAAGATGATTTAGGATATTACTTTTACGATCCTAGTGAGCAAAATGTTATTATTGCTCGAAAGGGTAAGTTCTTGGAAACTAAGTTCCTTGAGGAAGGAACTAATAGTAGAACAGTGAAATTTGATGAGGATCAAGAATCACAAGATGATACACAATTGGTTGATACTAGCACTCAACAAGAGGTTGTTGAAAGTGATCAAGTGGTTGATCAAAACACACAAAACGTTCGCAGATCTGGTAGAATTAGCAATCCACCTGAAAAATATGGATTTTTTGTAGAAGGTTGCTACGTGGTAGATTCGGATGAACCAACCACATACCGTGATGCAATGTCCAAGAATGATTGTGACAAATGGCTTGAAGCCATGAACGTTGAGATGCAATCCATGTATGACAACCAAGTTTGGGAATTGGTTGAACCACCACTCAACTCCAAAGCTGTTGGAAGTAAGTGGGTTTTCAAAAGAAAAACGGATATGCATGGAAACTTGGATACTTATAAAGCAAGACTTGTAGCTAAAGGTTTCACTCAAACTCAAGGGGTTGATTATGATGAAACTTTTTCGCCTGTGGCAATGCTAAAGTCTATTAGGATATTATTTGCCATAGCCGCACATTATGATTATGAAATTTGGCAAATGGATGTCAAGACCGCTTTCCTAAATGGATATCTTGAGGAAGATGTCTATATGGTTCAGCCTGAGGGTTTTGTCGATCCGAAACATCCTAAAAAGGTATGCAAGTTAAAGAAATCAATCTATGGATTGAAACAAGCATCTAGAACTTGGAATCATCGTTTTGATGAAGAAATCAAAAATTTTGGGTTCATCAAGAACGCTGATGAGGCTTGTGTGTATAAAAAGGCTAGTGGGAGTATAATTACCTTCTTAGTATTGTATGTCGATGACATTCTACTATTTGGAAATGACATTCCAACCATGGAAAGCGTTAAGGCTTGGCTTGGAAGTAGATTTTCCATCAAGGATCTTGGTGAAGCTGCCTATATTTTGGGAATAAAGATCTATAGGGATAGGTCAAGGCGCTTGATAGGTTTGAACCAAAGTACATACATTGATAAAATCTTGAAAAGGTTCAAGATGGAAAACTCCAAGAAAGGTTTTGTACCTATTCAAAGAGGGACCATATTGAGTTCAGCTCAATGTCCAAGCTCAAAGGGTGAGCAAGACATGATGAAACAAATCCCATATGCTTCTGCTATAGGATCCATCATGTATGCGATGATATGTACTAGACCGGATGTGTCATGCGCTTTGAGCATGACAAGCAGATACCAACAGAATCCAGGAGACAGTCATTGGATGGCTGTTAAGAACATATTGAAATACCTTAGGAGGACTAAGGATATGTTTCTGATATATGGATCTGGTGAGGAGGAACTCGCTATAAAAGGTTACACGGATGCGAGCTTCCAAACTGATCGAGATGATTCTCGATCACAGTCTGGGTATGTGTTCACTCTTAATGGAGGAGCTGTCTCTTGGAAGAGCTCAAAACAGGAAGTGGTAGCATTGTCCACTACAGAATCAGAATACATCGCCGCTTCATTAGCAGCTCAGGAAGCTGCATGGTTGAAGAAATTCATTACTGATCTAGGGGTGGTCTCTTCCATTCAAGACCCCCTAGAAATCTTTTGTGACAACGAGGGTGCGATTGCACAAATCAAGGAACCTCGTTCACACCAAAAGACAAGGCACATAGAGCGGAGATTCAACTACATAAGGGATGAAGTTGAAAAGGGAAAGATATGTATTCGCAAAGTTGGAACTGATCAAAATCTTGCGGATCCATTCACGAAGCTCCTAGAAAGACCGAAACATGAGCGTCATGCGAGTGGCTTAGGACTTCGATATTCTAGTAATTGGATTTGATCTATTTTGTATTTACGTTTAAAAGACTTTTGTAATTTAACTTTTATATGATTATGGAATCTTGAGTTAAATTCTAATTTTGCATGTTTAATCCATGAATAAGTTATCTTATTCTAAAAGTCCGTAGTCGATCACATTTGTGGGAACAAATATGAAGCAAGACTATTATGAACTAGGATTGGTGGATATTCATAAGGAATGAATATGGAGCATAGGTTTGCTGCCAAGGTTCATAGATATTTGTGGGATACAAATATTGGACTGACCCGCTCTCAATATTACTACATGGAGTCGATTGACTTGATCATTAGTAATTTTGAGTAAAGGAGAATTTCATATTATCCTTAGACCTGAGATGTATATTGGGTCTTGATTTTCACCAAGTATTACACTTTGACTCTCCCCTTCGCTATTCGTAAAAGATGGTACATAAGGATGAGCTCAGGTGGAGTATAAAGTGATAGTGAGAGGCGTATACAGTCAAGACGGAATTTGTTCCTCTTATGTGTTGAGAGTTTAGATGTCTAAGGCCTGATAAAGTTGAATTGTAAAGAGAATGATCACCTATGTCTCTTAGATTCAACATGACATCTAGTAACAAAGGGATATAATGATAGATTCACCTAAATCATATCAAGTAAGGGACTTGAAGGGATGATGTTATTGAATGGCACTTCGTCAAACACATTAGGGGTGGTGAACTGTTGTTAGGCGGTATTCACCACTTGCATTAATTTTCTATGTATCTCGTGCAAGTGGGAGATTGTTGGAATTACGTATGCCCGAGACACATAATTATACTAATGTGGCTAACTGTGTTTGATCCAAGTCGGGTCATACCCAATAACAAGCTAGACGACACCAAATGTATTCTTTTAATGATTTGATCATTTAAATGAATACCGAACACTACGTGTTTAGAAAATTGGTTTTCTAAACAAACACACTTGAGGATTTAAATAAATTATCTGGATAATTTGTTTATATAAATTAATTATTTAATTGGTTAAATAATTACATAAATGTATGTGCATTTTATAAAAATGAGTTTTATAAAATAAGAGATGGAGATATTTAAATGTTAAAACAAAAAAAAAAAAAAAAAAAAAAAAAAATAACAAAACCGGCCACCCCATGTGGGTGGATGGTTTGTCCATTTATTATTTTGTCCTTTTGTGTTGACATCTCCTTTATACATCTCCAATCACAACACATGCAAAGCATCACTCCTCTCTCCATTTTGAATTCAAGTTTTGAATCAAAAACTCTCTCCTTCCCTCTCCTAAAACTCACGGCCAACCTTGGCATTTTGGGAGAGCTTGGTGAGCTTGTTTTGGTGTTCAAGAATCCTAGCAAATAACTTGGTGTTGTTGCAAAAGGCTTGGGGTATCACTCTCTTGAGGTTTTCTTCTTTGGAGGCTTGCCTTTCATTCATCATCCCCTTCAACAACCTACATCTTCCTATAAGGTATAAGGAGGTACATTTACATTTTGTGAGCATATTGTTCTTGTAATATTGATCCTTGTTCATTGGGTTTTAGTTTTAACATAATGGTATGTTCTTTAACAAGTATTAAGATATAAGCTTCCGTTGCGTTTTCTAGTTAAATATGGTTAACTTGACTTTGATAAACTTGTTTAAAACCCAACAGAAACGTGGATCGACTTACTAGTAGACGATCAACTTTCCTCGGGTATGAGTATGCTATATCACCGATGGTTTTCCGGAGTATGAATTCTTCCACCTACAAAACGAGCAGCACCGTGAACTTACCCCTCAGAAAGGGACAGAGGGGTCCTCTTTGGGGTAACCCTCCGGTGTGAGAATAAGATATTGTAGGAGAAGATGATAAGAATGTAAAAGTGAGTAAGGATTTAGAATGTATTTTCTTGCTTACCTCCCCTTGTGGAGGTGGTGTGGTATTTATAGTGTTAGGGTTTCCAATGATTGGGCTCAGACCCAATTAGGGCCTTTTTGGCCTCCTCCTATTGCTTCGCGCCACGTGTCCTTAGGACACCTGGTGCTTTTTCATTGATTATTCTCTGACCAAGGTATTTCACTTGACCCATGTGCAATCACGTGGTAGCACATGGGTTTTGCTGAGTTGTCCACCCTTCATTGGCAGCTGTCAACATCAGCATATTCTTTATTCCTTAAAGGATACCTTCTGGAAGGTTGTCTGATGAGCACAATCATGGTTGTCCTTATCCTGATTTGGATAAGGACGTGGTTGATTATGTGCATGTATGATATGCGCCTATCCTGGGGATGCGCGAGGTCTTCTCTTTATTCTCACGCGCAGATGTTTCATGCGCAGATGCGATATGCGCAAGCATATGTAATATGCGTGAGCATATGTGATATGCGCCACGTGCAGATGCGCCACGCGCAGATGTGATATGCGTGAGCATATATGATGCGTGAGCATATGTGATATGCGCCACACGCAGATGCGCCACGCGCAGATGTGATATGCGTGAGCATATGTGATACGCGTGAGCATATGTGATGCGTGAGCATATGTGATATGCGTGAGCATATGTGATATGCGCCACGCGCATAGGTTTTGGCTTTGTGTCTTCATGACATCCTGATTTCAAGTCTCTTGTCTATATCTTGTGGGTTGACCCGCCCCGCTCGATGTTAAGGCGGGTGCATACTTCTTCAGTCTAGCCATCGGTCTCTAAGATTAAGATCCAAGGACAAAATGGGCAAGCCATCGGAACTCATTGTTAAACCTTTTTCAAGTCTTGAACATCTATCTCAACTGTACCTATTAAGAAGTTTGCATAAGCCTATTGATTGGTACAAGATGCCGCCTGCACTCAAAGTCCTTACTTTATCGGTCTCGCGGCTAGAAAAGGATCCCATGCCGACACTATCTCAGCTGCCGAGCTTGATCGTTCTAAGGCTTTTAGCTGACTCTTATGTGGGAGAAGACATGTGTTATCCTGAAGACGGGTTCCCTGCGCTTCAAGTTTTGAAGCTTTGGAAGCTGGAAAAGCTAAAAATTTGGACCGCAGATGGTGGAACAATGCATAAACTCCATACCTTAGATATTAGGTGTTGCAGACAACTAGAGGAGATTCCTGTAACCTTGCTGCAGATACAGAGTTTTGAGAATTTGATCTTGACAGATATGCCAAAGCTGTTTGTTTCTGGTACTCGAAAGAAAAAGAAGAAGCACACGAAGATTGTGGAAAATGAAAAGGTTTAGTCTTTGAGAGAGTCGAAACCAGTTCGAGTTGTTCTAATAGCATTGATCCTCAGCGGTATTAAACTGTCTGTATTCATAATATCTCTATTTCGTATGCGTTTATAACTATCTGATGAAGAATTTAGTAAAAGAAGAAAAAGACAGGTATATACACTCATGACGAGGTAAATAACAGAAATGGAGCTGTCTGTTCTTTATATTTTGTAGTAAGTACTATATTTTATGCTTAAATACATATTCAAATAAGTTAATGTAAATGGTGGCCCATGAAAACCTGCCCTTTTAGGCCTGATGACCAAAACGTTTGTAATTTTTCGAAGCAAACTTAGCACGAAATCTACAGACCAGACACACAACGACATTGAGTTAGACAGGTAATCTTAGGCAAACCCATTAGCATAACTACCATAAACTTACTCAATATACACTTAATATCAACTGGACATCAGCAACAAAGGTAAAAAGTTATGAGTGCCATTGGCTAAACTTGTCAATATCGATTATTATCGGCCGATAAACAATACTTTGGATTTTTAAAATTCAATATGCATATAAAAAACTTACTTTTTAACAGAAGAGTATTAGCTACCCGTAACTACAATACAATAACACCAGCATTTTACTTACAAACACCACATCTGTGTAAGCGATGTTTCAAGTTCAAATCTTGTAATCAAAAAAATTAGTAAGAAAAACACTCACAAAACAGCAAGCCCAATCAGGGCTGGCTCAACCTTTGCCAACTGAACCAGATAGAGCTCCGGTTTACGGTCAAACCAGTAAACAGAGCAAAATGAAGCACATCAAAAATTGTACAGCAAACAGAACAAAGCCAAACTCAAGCAAACAGAAAGATGCACCAGCCAAAGATAACTTTTTTTCCAACAGAAAACCCCCAAACAGGGCATGCTTTAGAAGATACAAAAACCTAAGATTAACGTCTTTCCCTAGTGCAGAACCATAAAACCTAACTAATCTACTCACTTGTCTTCTGTAGCCAGAACACGAATCTAAACATAGCCATTACATAACATCTAAATTCAGATTATCAAACAATCAACAGGCAAATCCTTCCTTGTTCATGTTTCACGGTTCAGTCCTCATCTTCCTCCTACAAAATACAAAAGAAACATTATCAAATCATGTGATTTTATAACAATTTGCTTAAAAACATATATTAGTAAAACAAAAATGGGCACTTGGGGTTTGAAGTTTAAACAACATACATCATCACTGCCTTCTTCCTCGTTGTTGACCTCGGACTTTGACTTGTCAGAATCATCATCCTCATCATTACCACCTGCAGCCTATTTCATTGCAACAAACATATAATTAGTAAAGCAATCCCAATGATTAAAGATGTACAATCAACAAAAGTTACCAGCTTTTTGCTGTAGGCTGTCATGTTCTTCTCATACTCGGTCTTCCTTTTCTCGGCTTTGGCCACATAAGGTGCTTTTTCCTATTTTTCGAAGTTGCAACGAATCAATAAGAGAAGCATGTGTGCTATATCATTTCGCTATAAGTTACAATCAGTTCAATTTTAAAGTCAAAACTTTATACTTAAGTCAATCACTTCCGTAGAATATACAACTTGTGAGAAAATCACAAGAATAGCCTCGTTGACTAAATATACTACCAAATTAAATGGTGATATTTTTTATCAAATACATAAAAGTGACTGATACGAAACCGTTTAACAGAAAAAAACCAATCAATACCAGACATGTAGATTATGTGCAAACCTTACCAAATGATGCTTATTGTGACTAGTTTTCTTTGTCATTAAAATATGTGCAGCAGTCAAAATGATTTATATATAAAGAGTTAAAAGCTATTTTGGTTAATTATGCAAATTGTAAAGTTTGCCTCTAAAAACTAATCATGTTGAAGAAAGTGCTACTCACAGCATCTGACATGGACTTCCATTTTGCACCACCAGCTTTCCCAACCTGTTAATCATTCACATGTAAAAATGAAATCAAAAGCTAAACACAAAATACCGAACGATATGATCGTCTAAACCAAAAAATAAAGGATAATCACTCACAACAGCAACAGATTTGTTTTCAGGATTCTCTTCTTTGAACTGCTTCCTAAACTCCTCCCTGTCATAAATCAAACAAAAACAAACATTTTCAAAAACTTAATAATCACCAAAAACAGAACGTAAACGGTGCAATTACATGTTTACTAAAAGTATTATTTATTACGTACATGAACACGAAGAATGCACTAGCAGGTCTCTTAGGCTTGTTAGGATCCTTGGCAGCTTTCCCCTTAGCTGCAGTTTTCTTCACAGCCAACCTAACAAGTACCAAAATCATGATCAAATGAGAGAAACTTAAATGTAAGGATGTGCATGAAACCGAAAAAACCGATCCAAAACCAAAGAAACCAAACCGAAACAAAAACCAATGAATTGAATTTTTTTTATTTTTTTTTATTTTGTAGAAACGGAGCTTATGTTTCGGTTTTGCAAATCTATAAATTTTCATTTTTAATTTTAAATTATAACTAGTAACTTATAATAATTTAATATATAGTTTAGCCCAAATATTTTAAATTATAACTAGTAACTTGACATCGGTTTTCTTGGCAGCACCGGTGGATTTGCCTCCTTTCATAATTAAATACTGCAAAATTAAACAACAAAAAAAACAAATTACGTCAAAATCATGCCAGAAATGGGTTGTTAACACATCAAAATATATATAGATCGGATGTAACACATACCCAGTTAGCAAGAAAGAGATTTTTAGGGTTTGATTTGTTTACCGAGATATGAGGCTTCAGGTCGTTTTATATTGCTTTGATGACAATATTATTTGGGCGGGAAAATATTGTTACAAAAGGGCTTTTTGGAGAGATTGTTCATGAACTTAAGGCCCAGTTTGACTTTTTTTCTTCTGGTTAAATGTAGTTTGAAATCATTCACACGATCACATCTATAACTATCTATATCTCTATATGATGAATATCATTACAAAACACATAAATTATTTGAGAACTTGAGGGAACCCTTGAATACTAACGTTTTTTATAAATTTTTTTGTATGTTAGTGTTACTTGAGTGTGGTTTTATCATTTTTTTATATCTATCTTTTCGATTACAATTTTGAAAGTTAGTTTTTATACATATCCATGTTTTGTTTTACACCTATGTAAATTTGTTAGTACATAAATTTTATACATATGTAAACTTGTGATTAATATATGTATACAAAATTTTTTGTATAAAATATGATAAGACTACTCTTAAACAATATTAATATATAAAAAAAATTAAAAAAAATGTTTGGTTGTTTAGAGTTCCTAAGAGTTCTTAATTTTATTAGAGTTCTTAGATAATACCAACCCTATCTCTAATTTAAATAAAAATAATATATTTTTTTATAAAAAATGTTTATATTCAAATGTAATTTAAGCATTCACATATGTGTCTTTATCTATGTAAGTTATAAAAAAACATGTTTTTATTTAGTATTTGTTCATGGTCAAATGTAATTTAAGCATTCGCATCTCTATCTTTATCCATATAATTTAAACCCAAACATATATATATATATATATATATATATATATATATATATATATATATATATATATATATATATATATATTCTATTAAAATTAAATTTTAAGAATTTTCACCTGGCTTCAAGGGTGGGCGAGTCTCTCCCCCGGCCTAGGCTCTTATCTCCAAGGGCCTAAAATGATTTTATATTTTTTATGTGAAATTTTTAAATATGAAACCTTATAAAAATTATTGGATCATATGAGAAGTTTGAAACTTTATAACGATTGGGGCTAAATAATTTTTTTTATTCAAACTTTAAGTATCAAAATATAATTTTATTAACTTAGTAAGCCCTAAAAGAATAAAGATAAAAATAAAAGAGAAACAAACTAGCAACGAGAGGGAGGGAGTCGAGTAATCACCACATCTATAATCTATCTATCTATATAATTACCTACTATAAAATTCTATGTGTCGCTCTCAGATTGTTCCCCTCATTCTCTAAAGTCATCAGATTGCTTGATTTATAAATGGAGTCTTCTCATGCATTTGACCCGTATTCGCGGGTATGGGTCTTACCTAGCCCGGATAGTCTTTAAATGGGTTATAACATCTCATTTATTTGTAAAACTATTTCATAATCAAACAATAAAAAGGCCCTCAATTTATAGAAAAAAACTAGTTTATATATATATAACAAGTACATGGACTAGATATACAAATGTCATCTTGGATTGATGGTAGGACTCTTGTTTTATATCCCTATGGTCAAAGGTTTAATACCTTCTCACTGCATTTATTTTCTTTTTTTTTCTCTATTGTTTTATTTTCTGCAATGTGGTTTTTTGCAGCCCATTTTTTTGTAGGCGAATAAAATTAATCAAAATCAACCTTTTATGAAATTAAATATTAAATTATTTTGAAAGAACAGGATGTATGCAAGACGATATCTTAATAAAATTAGATTAATTTGAACATATGAAATATGAATTCATTGACTATAATTGTTTTGCACAACTTTCCTTTGTTCTTTATATAGTTGATTTTTATAACTTAATAACATTATTTTAATTCAAAGTTCTACTCAATTCACAACATAATAAAACACACCAATGTAGAATAAAAAATTACGAAATGGCCTCATATTTTTACTTCGCTTTAGGCCACCAAAATGGTTGGGTCGGCCCTGAATCAACAAAGAATAATTTTCACGGGTTATGGGTTTTACCAAACTCTAATAGCCCTCAAATGGGTTATAAGATCTCATTTATTGATAAACACTTTAATCATCAAATCCTAATTTAATTTATCTGTTTTACATGTTCTCCGTTGATGGTCTATCATTTCCATCGTCGATTAACTTACGATACTACCCACCATTGTCAACTACATCAACGCCCTTTTTTTTCATTAGACAAATATTTGTGTTCATATTTGTACATTTAAAAAAATCAACATGCTCGTGTTCGTTTATGTTTGTTCGTTAAAAATCTAAAAAACCTAAACATCTCAACTCATAAAACCCAAACGTTAAAAAATATAATAACAAACTAATATATATGTATTAAATTAAATTAAAATAGAACTACGTTAAAAAATAAAATAAATCATCATAAAATAGCAAAACGATTAAAAAAAACTTTAAATAAACTCCCGTAACACGGGAGGATCAAACTAGTAATATATATAAACGAAAACATAAAAATCATACGTGTCGCGATGTGGTCGCTCCCCCTTTTTTTGAAGTCACTAGATTTGCTTGATTTTTAAATGTAGGCTTCTCATGCGTTTGACCCGAATTCACGGGTATGGGTCTTACCAAACCCAGACAGTCTTTAAACGGGTTATAAAATCTCATTAAATTAAAAACTAATCTCACCAAATATTTGATACAAAAATCCTATAAAGTAGGAATATACCAAAATTAATATATATTTGATTTAAAAGTAATTAAAATATATAATGAATTCGTGTAAAAATAGGTATGTGATCCAAAATTTAACCAGACTTGTGTATACTTAAGTATAGTGCTACCTTGATAAAAAAAATTTCATAAATATAATTATTTTATAACTTATTGATAACTATAATATTAATTGTGTTATATAGACGCCAGTTATTTATTGTCAACGATAAACAACTTGTGTTATATGTATATATATATATATACTAGTTTTTATCCCCCGTATTACGGGGGTTATGCTTCTTTTCGTGTCTAATATTCATAGTTTCATCTCTGGCGATTAATCAACAATTCGAAGTGCTTTTCTTGCGTCTTCTTGATAAACCAGCGTTTATATAGAGATGTATGAAGATTTTTTTGGGGAGTAAGAAACCCCTTTGACATCTCTTCATTTTTGCATTTTAATTTTATTTATTGTAATAAAATTTAATAATATACATAAGGTTTGATGATGAAATAGTTTCACAAATACCTAACATGTTTAACCCGTTTATTGGGTTTGATGAGACCCATGACCCGCTTATTTTTTTACTATAAATTTTTTTCTTTTTATAAATAATATTTTTCTAAAAAAAACTGGATATAAATATTTAGTATATCCTATTTTATACGATTTGCATATCATATACTTGGTGAGATTTATTTTTAGAATAGTGAGATGTTATAACTCGTTTAAGGTTATCTGGGTATGGTGAGACCCATACCGTGAATTCGGGTAAAATGAATGAAAAGTCTTCATTTACAAATAAAACAATATGGTGGCTTGATTAAATGTAAGAAACAACCATAGAGCTTTTAAATGTTTCGCTTATTTACGGGGATTGTTTTATATTATTTGTTTCTAATATTTATTTATATTTTGAATTTTTATTATTTTTATTGTATGAAAGTTAACAATATATATTTGATGATAAATTGGTTCACAAATAAATGAGATGTTATAACCCCGAAGCTATATGAGTTTGATGAGACCCAAGACCCGTTTATTTTTTTACTATAAAATTGGTTTTTTTAATTATAAATAATATATATCTTTTTTAAATAAATCATATATTAATTTTTAGTATAACCCTACTTTTTAGGATTTTTATATCAAAAATTTGGTGAGATTAGTTTTTAATTTAATGAGATGTTATAACCCGTTTAAGGAATATCTGGGTTTGGTAAGACCCATACACATGAATTCGGGTCAAATGCATGAGAAGCCTCCATTTAAAAATCAAGCAAGTCTGGTGACTCCAAAAAAAGGGGGAGCGACCACATCGCAACACGTAAGATTTTTATGTTTTCGTTTATATATATATATATATTATATATATATATAGGTATTTGATCATTTCAGAAGTTTTTTTACAGCGAGAAGTGAATGTGTAACTCCATTAATCCCTAATTTCACTCTCTTTCTTATGTGTAGGTGCGTTGTGTAGGTGCATATGTATGTGTGTAGGTACGTATGTTTGTATATGTGTATGTATGGTTGTATGTGTGTAGGTACATAGGTTTGAATGTGGCTCGGTACATTTATATATTTGTATGTAGGTTTGAATGTGTAATTAAGACATAAATACAACCAACCTACATATATGTATGTAACATCATATGAAAGGGAGTAAAATTAGGCAGTAATGAAGTTATACCTTAACTTCTCGCACTTCTCGCTGTAATATCACTTCTCGCAAGATCCATCCCCGGTAACTATATATATATATATATATATATATATATACTTTTAGAAAACTTTCTACATTTACAAGATCTAATAAACACTACTAGAAGAAAGAATAAAACATGGCCCTAAAAGGGTCACATGGGTTAAAAGTCGTCTGAAATTTATTGCATTGTGTTTTTGTAATCATTCTAACGGGTTCGCGCAGTCCGACATAACCTTGACAGAATTTTATGAATACCTTGACAGAAGATGAATGTTATTTTAGCTCCATTGTATCCTCAAAATATAATTCTTCTGATAAAGAAGATACAACATGTATACACAATTTCTTTGCGATCATGCTTTGTAATGGACTATTTATAAATGAGTCATAATATCAACTTCATATTTGACAGGAAGAGCCATCAAGGTTAAAGCTTGTATTATCTTTTGCTTCATTGAAGTATCATGTGAACTCTAGAAGTTAAGTGACAAGATTCATATTAATAATTTATCTTCTTTTTTAAACATGTTGGCTTGACTTTAAAAGTCAAAATACACCCAATAAAACATATATAAAATATCTTAATATTTTTTGGAAACTGGTGGTGGTGACTGCCATGGTGGTGGTTGTGGTGGCAGTGCAATATGTCACATAAGCATGCCACATAAATGTCAAATAATAATGTCATATCATGAAAACTAACGACGTTAGGATTTCGTTAGTCGGGGTTCATTGGTAGAAAAAAATGATAAAAGGTGGGATTGTCATTAGTCATTTCGTTAGTTATGATCGATAGTGGCCAAAAGGTGATAGTTGAGATTATTTAACACCAATATATTATTTTAAAAGTAGTTGAAAATTCTTATTGGCGTAATGTTTGATTAAATAAACTAAGAACTGTAACATCCTGCTTTTGAAAGAATTAATAAAATAAATTTCGTTTATTTTATAGGGCGTCGTTATCAGTCTAGATAAATAAACTATAAGATGATGGGCCTGGACTTTAAAAGATGGAATAAAATAATAGAATGGGCCTTAGGTCCATGGGCTTAAGGAAGTATAAATAAGCCTTAAACCCTAAACCTTTTCATTTTTATCCATCTCTACACCATAGCCTACATCTTGGAAAACATACACAAACACCATCCTAAAACCTGAGCCTAGATCCGAAGGTGGAAACTCGAACCCGTTGATGCTAGATCGTCGTGACGTACCAAAACAACATCAAGGCTTAACCGTGTTCGTGGTTCGACTCGTTTAAGGTACATTTATAATTAGAAATCGTTCATTAGGGTTCGGATTTGTTTGGGGGATCTTAGATCTGTTTGTGAATGATAAAAACAAACCCAACAAAGCAAACCTCACTGAAATCCATTACAGTTTGATAGGTTAATTGTTGAATGAATAAACGGGTTAGGAAATGGTCCAATCGCACCCCTTAAAACCCGATGTTTGAATGATTGGATGATTGGGGTTTGTACGCGATGTGATTGCGAGTTCATGGATACCAAAATCGTGTTGTTTCGTTAAGATTCGAGGTTCAATTGCAACAATCCGTTCTGTTGACTATTTGCTGTTCTTGGCAATTTTGACATTGACCCTGAGTCAAAGTCTGGATAAGATTGATTCAGTTCGTTATATTAAGATAACGAATTAGTCCATCCATTCGTTATGTCCAGATAACGAATTAGTTCAACCATTCGTTAAGACAAGATAACGAAGTAGCTCACCCAGTTCGTTCTGTTAAGATAACGAATCAAGTGATTCGTTACCCACCAGTTCGCTATGGAAAGATAACGAATCAAGTGATTCATTACTTGTCCAATTCGTTATGATAAGTTAACGAATCAGAGGACGAATCAGAGGACGAATCAGATGATAAGGTGACGAATCAGGATAACGAATGGGGATTTATCAAAGACGAATCAGGATAACGAATCCGGATAAAAAGATAATGAATTAGCTAATGAATTAGGCTTAATTCGTTATAGCGAAGGAGTTAATGAATTAAATAATAAATTAAAATCCTAATGGAAAATGTTTTAAGACAGTTAATGAAAATAAAAATTTTCCAAACTGACCTGGCAGCTTAACCCCAGCCAGGGGCGCTGCCCCCGGACCCCCGTTCATTGAGGGTAATAATTAAACTGGAAAGACGACATGTGTAGTGATAGTTAATTGATACGTGTAATTGTTATACAGTTAGTCGTGCACAACTCAAGAAGGGAATAACGATTAACGGTGAACGTAACCGAGTTCAGGTTTCTAGCCCCATTTCCTTGTTATGTTTTCGGGACTGTGTGCATACTCGATGTGAATGTTAATACACTTACCTTAAATGGTAAGTGTATGTCTTAATGACGATTGTGATAGTTATGTATGTATGCTTGACAGTACGTGAACGACCTTCGGGTATTGCACGTGTTGTTAAAGCAAGTATAGTGTGGTATGTATGATATGTGTATGTGAATAAGGAAGTATGTACGACTATGATATGTATGGTATTAAATGTACGGATATGATAATGAAAGGTAAGGTAAGGTTAAAGGGTTGCATACCCTAATAATATATGCGAAGGTTAAAGGGTTGCACACCCTAATAATATATGCGAAGGTTAAAGGGTTGCACACCCTAATAATATATGCGAAGGTTAAAGGGTTACATACCCTAATAATATATGCGAAGGTTATAGGGCGTAATGCTCTTTAAAACGTAAGGTATGGTTATGCAAGTATGAAAGTATGAAGTATGTACGAAAGTATGTATAATGTTTTATATGTGGTATGATTAACTAGAACTCACTCAGCGTAGCTGATTTTTAGTATGTTCGCAGGTGAGTAGAATGAGACAGCTGGCTTGAGCTGGGGCACATGACAGAAGAATAAGAGTCTGGCATCTGAAGACTTAAGACGTTTTTAATTAATGTTTTTGATTCGAAAGACAATATGTTCGTTAAAGACAAAGTTATGGATTTGATTGTAATGTTTATGATAGTTTTAAATATTCCGCGAATGTTTTAATTAACTCTGATATTTAGAACTGTGTTTATGAGTAAATCCAACATCAAATGTAGGGCACCGGTAACGGGGCCTTACAAGAACAAACACAAATCTCTTCAACAACTTACAAAGCTTCCACTTAACAACAAAATTCGTCATAATTAAGGGGAATATTAACTTAGGTTTTCTATTAGTTAGATGAAACGAAGGATTTAATAAAGAAGGCGAGAAAAAAGTTTCTCAAGACGGTTTATTATCGTTATAGCACACTTTCAAATGACGGCTTCCAATTATTACCCATTTTAAAATATAAAAAAAAGAAATAAATCTACAAAACTTCATAATACAAATATTTATGTGTAAAATAATAAAAAGTATACGTTATTAATAAAAAATTAATTTTTTAAAACTTAGTTTTTATATACGATCATAAAATGTTTGTTAATGTAATTCATAAACTAATATAATTTCTATTATATTTGATAAAAATAAAAACAAATTAACAAATTAAATATTCTTTTAATACACAACAATAACTAAACTACAAAATCTATAAATACAACAAATACAAATGTTAGGCTACATTAATTGACAAACACATTAGAGCTCATTTTTGGTGATCCATTAAACAACATATATGTTCTACATCACCAACGAACCGTAACAACTCAATGCAAACGAAAATAACACAAACCATATATATCCATTCATATATATTAAGATGAAAATTCGCATCTTAAATAACAAAATGTTGGGTCACATTAAAATCTAGACCAATGAGTCACATTTGAGATATAAACAAAAAATAAAACAAACTATACTTCAACGACAGCTAATAAATATAACATATTTTATAAGTTCATGTAACCTTTAAGTTTAATACCTAAACACATCTTACATGAAAAATATACATATAACAATAATTAAAAAAAATATTAAAAAAAACTAAAAGTAACCCGCGTAACACTCAATATATTATAAATTTTTGTAACGCATATGAATAAATATTAAATGAGATGAGATCTATCTATCTTAATTCCATTTTATAAAATATTATCACTAAGGAAGATTAAAGGTTTTTCAATTTTTGGTATGCAACTTACTCTTAAACAATTATCTTTGGAAATTATATTTATATTCAATGTATTTGAAAATAGTTTAGGTACCCAAACTAATGCAGGTTGTTTGTTACTCGCATTGGTTTCAAAATCATGAGAGATTTGAAAATAAAAAAAAGTAAAGTTGTACAAAAACAGGGTACCGTACCAAAATACCTAACCGATACCCGTACCGTACCAAACACATAAATAATAAAATGAAATTAAAGAACTAGACATTATTTCTATAATCTATTTGAATGATAAATAAAATAAAGTATACACTTTTAATGTAAAAAAGGTAAAAAACACAAAAGACAAAAACTCTACCAGAAAATTACTTTTGTAGAGTGTTGTCAAACTCACCAAAGACAAGTACCAACAAAACCAACTCAATAATAAAACACTATTTTACTACCCCTAAGAAGAATCATGTTCTTCTTCATACCACCGCTACAACTCAAGCCCACCGGAAAAACAAATTCCAATACACATATTCACTTCTCTTCATCTCATATTTCGACCAACCATGACTTTTGAGGCAACCTTTAAAGAACCGATGATTGAAATAGCCCAAGTGAATCATAATTGTTCTCCCATAATAGTCAAATCGGTTAACAGTTCAACGAAGAGGAAGGCGAGTTTGGAAGACCTTGAAAAAAACATGGTGAAATGGCCTTGTATTCGGCTTATACCCGTGTCTACAAGGGAAAGAAGGCGGGGCACGATATGTCACTTATCGAGCATACACTAGGAATTCTATGGGAAAATGTTGTGTTTGACATATTCAAAATTTGGTTGTTTAAACACAAGGAAGAGAGTGTGGGCTCGACTTGTTAATTATTGGGCATATGTTGGAAACTCTCAAGGTAAATGCACAATTACGCAAGCACGCATAGCAAGCTATTTATCACATGAACTTGACCCAGTTACCTTTCTATATATTCTATATATTGATATTAGAATGGATCAAAACATATAAGTGTTCCATCAATTCAGTAGATACATTTCACATAAAACTCAAACCAATTCCTCACACCTGTCAGTTGACCCTCGAACAAGCCGGCTCAAGCTTGATGAGTGAAGCTTGGGCTCATTTACTAAACGAGCTCACTTTCAAGCTTGAGTTCGGGGCTCAATTAAACTCGGCTTGATCGAGCTTTTTCACGAGCCGATCTTGTGTAGCTCACGAGTGGCTCAACTCGTTTTCACCCCTAGCATCAATTGAACTTTTAATGAATAGAAATTGAAACACTAACATCAATTGAACTTTAAATGAGACACTTAACAACAGCCTAAATACCAACATTATCATTATCAACTAAACACGAAGGAACATGACCTACCTAAATTGTGCATAACAATAATTTAACTTTGAATCAATAGAAATTAAGAGCTATCTAAACCAACAATATGAACTAAACACAATGGAAGGAGATGCACCTAAATTGAACTAACAACGAGATTTTGTTTTGTCATCAGGAACAAAATCAACATAATACATGTTATGACCTAAACTTTAAGGCTACGAAATTGAAGCACGTCAGTAGAAATTGAATCAGTAACACTGTCTAAACGAAGATTACAAACCAAACACGTACAAAGGAGATATGAATTCAATCATCATCTATCATCATCATCGATCTTGGCTTTTAATTCAAGTTGAATCGATAGTTGCGGTTGAACAAAGATATCAAAATTTGTTTACGTCATGCATTGAATCAAACAGTTAACGAACATGAATTATCAACTAAACACAACTTAGTATATCATCGATCTCAGTATACAACTCAAACTGAATCGATTCGAAGTAAATTGTAACATGAAGAGATAATTCACTATTAGATGATGTTGAATTAGCTGAATCTGCGGTATCTCAGTAGCAGCAGCAAGGAGAGAAACGTGAACCCATTGTTCGTGTTCTTGCTCATTTCTCCCACCAAAATTCAATTGAATGTGCAACTTTTTGAATAATGTCTTGTTTTTACCTTTTCATTAGTTAAATATATATGATCAAACTAGTGATGCCTTTTTTCTGGAAACTTGTCACCGAGCAAGGCGGCTAATGCAACATGAACTTGCATAAACCACGCTAACGATGCCACACCGTTGTCTATGCGGGTTACGCTATCAAAGAATAAGACCTCTACAAGTAGTACACAGCCAATACCTCCACATACGGTGAGTAGGGCAACACATGTCTCTGATTCAACTCTACGACCCCCAATGATAGTAAAGAGGGTTACAGTGATGCACGTCTAGGATTGCTTCCAGCCTTTATCCATTGCCCAGTTATTAACTTTTGGTTGGCCCAAGAAAGTAGTCCAAATCAAAGGAGCAACAAAGAAGGCTGACACAAAAACAATCTCCATCTCTAGGTAGGAGGCTGTGTAGTGTTTTGGAATCATAGTTATGGTCACTACCACAGTGGTAGCAAAGAAACCGATCATAGAAAAGATGGAGACAGTAAGTCTACTTGGCTTATTTTTGACAATCACAAAAGATAAAAATGATGCCGTAGTAAAATATTCCATTTGACCTTTGATTTGGTGGTTGTACACCTCATCAACACCCATGCTAGTGAATGCAATCACTATAAAGATTATACCCATATTAACCACTTTTTCAACCCAACTGTTTACCTGTTATTCACAAAAGAAAAAGATGTTACATGTCACACTCCGGCTTAAGACCTACGCGTATGACCAATAGTTGGTATCTATTTTGTAAATATATCAGAGTTGCGGTTTATTTTAGCGGAAAGACTTTAGTTAAAATAAAATATTAATTTATTTGAAAACTTCTCGGATAATAAATACTCGAGTGTTAGATTTATAAATCATGTTTAAATCTTGTTTATAATATTTTAATAATTTAAAACTGAGTCATCTCTACCTTGCGAGCATCTATCTTCATGAATGACTATAATTCCTTGCTACTTGTACTATCATATTTCCCTGCAATGTGGGGAAAAATACGTCAACGATGTGCCGGTGAATCGTTGACTTAAAAAATATGTTAATTACCGTTACAATACAAATATAGTTTTTCGTACACTCAGCAAGAAGTATTTCATTCCTGAGATTTGTACCACTTCCCTACACACACAAAAGTGTTCCCCGAGCCACGTAGCCCTTAATCGTTAAGTCAGGGGTAGACATGTCATTTCACTATTTCCTTATTACAATACTTATTTTAGTGAACTGTGATTTTCGACCCTCTAGATATAAATAAACGAAAACATAAAAATCCTACGTGTCGCAATGTGGTCGCTTCCCCTTTTTTGGAGTCACCAGATTTGCTTGATTTTTAAATGGAGGCTTCTCATGCATTTGACCCGAATTCACGGTTATGGGTCTTATCAAACCCAGATATTTCTTAAACGGGTTATAACATATCATTAAATTAAAAACTAATTTCACCAAATATTTGATATAAAAATCCTATAAAGTAGGAATATGCTAAAAATTAAAATCTGATTTATTTAAATATATATATATATATATATATATATATATATATATATATATATATATTATTTATAATTAAAAAACCAATTTTCTAGTAAAAAATAAACGGGTCATAGGTCTCATCAAACCCATATAGTTTTAAACCGGATTATATCATCTTATTTATTTGTAAAACAATTTATCATCAAACCATAAGTATATTATTAACTTTCATACAATAAAAAAAGTAAAAGTTCAAAAAATAAATAAATATCAGAAACAAATCATATAAAACATCCCCCGTATTACGGGGGATAAAAACTAGTAACTTAATATTTAAATGAAGACCCAAAAATCCTACGTGTCGCGATGTGGTTGTTCCCCATTTTCTTGGAGTCATCAGATTTGCTTGATTTTTAAATGGAAACTTCTCATGCATTTGACCTGAATTCATGGGCATGTGTCTCATCAAACCCATATATTTCTTAAAAGGGTTATAACATCTCATTAAATTAAAAAACTAATCTCACCAAATATTTGATATAAAAATCCTATAAAGTAGAGATATATTAAAAATTAATATCTGATAATATCTGATTTATTTAAAAAAAGATATATATTATTTATAATTAAAAAACCAATTTTATAGTAAAAATAAATAAACGGGTCTTGTGTGTCTCATCAAACTCATATAGCTTTTAAATCAGGTTATAACATCTCATTTATTTGTGAAACAATTTATCATTAAACCATAAGTATATTATTAACTTTTATACAATAAAAAAATAAAAAATCAAAAAATAATTAAATATTAGAAACAAATAATATAAAACAACCCCGTAATACAGGGGATAAAAACTAGTAACTTAATATTTATAATCTTAACCTATTCTAGTCGGACTTAAACTCCTACTAGGTATCTAAACATTGAATTTGAACATCTTGACAATCAATTTTTAAGCGGCCCTTACTCCATCGACTCGTGGATTAAGAAATGATCCAACCCATTGTAATGGCCCTTACCGTTTAGAAATTGATTGTCAAGATGTTAAAATCCATTCTAATCAAGTTTTTAAGTAATTTTCTTGATCAATAATATTTGGGAGTTATTCAATTGGTTCACATTCTTGATTATTCAAATTGGGACTTGAATTAGTATTAGATCCCATTTCAAGAATCAATCGGGTGATAGATGAACCACATATTTTTTTGGGTTGATATATTTTTCTAAAAATTAAAACTAAAAGTACCAAACCAAGTATGTTAAGTTTTTTATGTATTATGTATGTATTTGATATTTTGCAAGAATGCGACCTGTTTGACCCAAAATGTTTATTGTATTGTTTAATACATGATAAAATTTAAGAAGACTACACTTGAGTGCAAATGAAGTGAGTGATTCATCAGTTGATGAGGCGAGTGTATAAGACAAGAAGACGACAATGATGATTAAGTGGGATGAAATGCAAGAACGATTGAAATGGCTTGAAGACAAGATCAATGAATTACAATTAGGAAAAACAATTCAACGGTCGAGTCAACAAGAAGACAACAATGAAGATGAAGATAGTAGTTAGTTAGTTATTATAATTTGACAGTTTGTGTTACAATTAATTAAAATATGTAATTTGATTTTTGTAATTTTACTTATTTTTCATTTTACAATTTTAGTTATGCATTTATTCGGTAAAAAATCCAAAAAGTAAATAAATAAATAAAGCCTGCCCTTTAGAGACAACGTGTCATCAGAAGAAATAATTATCATATTAATCAATAGTAACATTTATTTCAAAAAAACAAGAATGGTCCTTTAACGATGGCATGCGGTCGAAAAAAGGGTGATTTTCTTTTAATTAATGTTTATTAAGAAAAATCGGAAGGACCTTATGGCGATGACCTATCGTCGGGAAAAGGTGTCCTGCATCGACGCCGCATATTGCGATGGCAATTATAATCTATAGCATCAAAGTTGTGTCGTTGAACCCTATAGCGACTGCTTGTCACTGGAAAGGGCATGCCGACAACAAATGGGAACATCTTGTTCGGATAGGGTCATCGTATCATAGAAGAAATGTTGTGATGTAGGGCTGTAGGTTGTGACAAAACAAGCATTTGTTGCATCACCCTTCTTAAACTCTACAAGCAAACCTGCTACGGATGAACATGCTTGTACTAAATACATTTATTTGTTTGTATAGGTTTTGGAAAAAGTGGGTTCTTTTCTTAGACGTTATTCAAATGCCCAAATGTCAGCATCACCAAACCCAGCTATAATATTTGAGTTTGACAATATAGAATCGTGTTATTTCATATACCAAATTCTATATATGGTGAAATTAATAAACACTGTGTTTTTTTACGTAATGGACTAAATTTTTTAAACTGTTGAAAGTATGTATTTATATTTATGGGAAAATACCATAAAAAACTAACATACTTTCTGTTTTCTTTACTAAGGTCCCTCAAAAAAAATTTTCACATTAAAGTCCTTACACATACTAAATTTGAACGCAAAAATGACAAAACTTATTAAAACAATTTGTAAGTGATTTTCTTTGCCTACGTGTATATTCTTATCTTAGGTGGCACATGTATTTTTATTTTTAAAAGAAAAATGAAATGAGGTGGATTTAGTGCGATTAAATAACATAATAAAATCCATTAAAAAAAAAAAACTAAAACCTAATGAACACTAGAATACTGACCGGCAGAAGCAAGAGTGCAGGAGAAATTCTATCTCCATTTGAATTCTCAACTCATTTCTAAGCAAAAACAAGCAAGCAATTCAGGTATGTTAATAGAAATCCACTTCCAAATCAATACGATTCTTTAAATGTTCTCACAGATAGTACTTACACCAATCGTTTATAAACCCTAACTATATGTGTTTTTACAGAAACATCTTATTAAGTGTCTTTTACAAAATTATCTTTGTATAATCGACTACAAAATCATGTTTTTATACGTGTTTTTACATAATGGAATCACCAACCATTGGTGACGATAGCGATTTTAGTGACACTACTTATGAAGCGAGTACCGATGATGAGGAGTTGTCAGATTGTGTGTCATTGGACCTTGAAGAGGAGGAGGATGTTACCTTTTTAACAAGAACAACCGGTGATCGTTTCTTAAATAAACCATGTTACGAGAACACACAACTTTATTTTGTTAATGATGTAGACGGGTTCGATGTCGGTGAGAAATTGGCTGAAGCTAGCGATGATATTCAATACATTGAAGAGGATAATGAAGGTATTGAACACATGGTAAAAGGGAAATTATATCCAATTCATGACCCAAACATGAACTGGAAAGATATGAGACCAGTTCTTGGGCATAGGTATGAAAATACTACACAACTAAAGTTTGCTTTATGTTGATATGGAGTGGTAAATGGATACCAACTGAGCTATAGAAAAAATGAAACAAAAAGGCTCCATGTTGTATGTGGGAACAAAGATGTAGGCTATGTTTGTCCGTTTAGATTATGGGCATCTTGGATGCAAGGTGAGAAGTCTTTTCAGATTAAAAGCCTTAAGATAATCACAATCGTAGTAGGAATTACAGTTTAGGGTCCTTAGTGACAGCCTCATGGATTACTAAGATGTATCTTAGAGAACTTATTGCAAGGCCTTTCGTTAAAACAAGAGAAATGCAAGCTGATATGTTACGTGACTATATGGTTAAAGTCAGCGGGGGTCAATATACTAGAGCAAAATCTATAGCAAGGCTTGAAATTGAGGGTTGTTTGAATGAACATTATGCAAATATATGATTACGCGTATTAAATTTTGAGAACCAATCCTCGAAGTTCTGTGAAAGTGGGAGTAAATGGTATGCCAGATGGTGGTAATGTGTTTAGTAGGATTTATATATGTTTCAAAGCTTTAAAAAAGGTTGGGTTACATGTAGGAAGGTAATAGGCTTAGATGGAATATTTTTAAAAGGTTTATGTAAGGGAGAACTTCTAACAGCAACAGGTCGAGATGCAAATAACCAAATTTATCCCATAGCATGCGCTGTTGTAGAGGTAGAGAACAAAGATAATTGGAAATGATTCATCGAATGCTTAAAAGATGATATTGGAATATCTAATGGAAGGGGTCTCACATTTATATTGGATCAACACATGGTGCAACTATTTTAAGTTTTTTTAATTATATGTTATTTTCAATTGTATCTTATTTACGTCTATTTTGTAATGTAATCAGGGACTTGAAGAAGCTGTAAAGGATTTGCTTCCTCATGTTGAACATAGACAATGTGCTAGACATATATATGCAAATTTCAAGAAGAAATTTAACGGGGTAGAATTCCGGAACTTGTTATGGGCAGCATCCAGAACATCTCTTGAGCATGAGTTTGTCTCAATTATGAATAAAATTAGATCCATAAACATTGAAGCATACAGCCATTTAATTGATTGATGTTGAGGTATTTTTTACCATGAAAAAACCCAACAAATACTATCCTACATGGGTTTATTACTATTATTATTTAGTAATAAAGAAAAAGGAAACGTATATATATTTATATTTCACTTGCTGCTCCATCAGTATTACAGAATTATTTTTTTGTTGTGACGGCTTCTTGGGCCACATGGCCACAAAATAATATTGGTGATTCTTGTTTGGGCTTCGTAACTTTCTCCGCAAGCAAATAAAAGAATATAAGGTTTTTATTGGTGGTTGATAATTGATTCTGTCAACATACACACATACGAAACAAGTTTTTTTGGAGTTTTTTTTTTTCTGGGTGTTCCTCTTGGCCGATTAACATAGTGCCGAAGAGAAGTTTTTTTTGGTTCTCCAAGTTTTTGGTGTTTCGTGAAGATAAGAGACGTGCCAGAGATCGATTCATTCTCTTGTTGGTGATATCTCTTACTCGTATACTTTTGTAGTTTGATTCCATATACTTGAAGATTGTTTATACTAAGTATATGATGATTTGTGTATGCCTCTAATTTTATCTAGAGAAGACTTTGTATTTCTATTATTGGTTATAGTGGATTTGAAGCAGCTTTAGCAGTCCCGTTGTTTTTACTCTCGCCTTGAGAGGTTTTCCACGCTAAAACTTTTGTGCCCTTATTACTTTTAAATTACTCTATTTGTTTGCATCCTTATTGGTTCATTCGGGTCGGGAAAAAGTTTAGCCAAACGAAGATTAATTCGGCACTTTTTGTTTACCATTCATGGCTACGTGGTCGTTTTTCCCAACATAGTGGTATCAGAGCTTCGACTGTTGTTCTTGGGTTAAGGATTGTTTGAACGATGGGAGCTAATACATGTAGGATGGTGAATTTGAATTGTTCTAATTATCATGTTTGGAAAGACAATATGGAAGACCTTCTTTATGTGAAGGATTATTATTTGCCTGTTTTTAAGACCGATAAACATGAAGATAAACTATTGAAGAGTGGAATATTTTGCACGGGAAAGTTTGTGGGTATATTCGGCAATGGGTTGATGATAATGTTTTGAACCATATTAGCGGGGAGAGTCATGCTCGTACTTTATGGACCAAGTTTGAAGAGTTGTATGCTCGGAAGACCGGAACAATAAGTTGTTCTTGATCATTAAACAATTGATAAAATTGAACCGTGATGGAACTCCTGTTACTGATCATTTGAATGGTTTTCAGGGTGTTATTAATCAGCTTGTAGGTATGGGTATTTAAGTTTGAAGACGAGATACAAGGTTTATGGTTTCTTGGTACTTTATCGGATTCTTGGGAGACATTTAGAACATCATTTTCCAACTCCGCAGCAAACGGTATTATCACTATGGAATTGGCTAAAGGTAGTATTATAAATGAAGAAATGACAAGAAAGTCACAAGGTTCCTCTTCACATTCAGATGCCTTGGTTATCGAAAGTAGGGGAGAAGCCATAGCAGAGGTCCGAGTAATAAGCAAAGCACTGCAGTAAGTCTAGAGGGAAGTTTGAAGATTATAAGTGTCATCATTGTGGTAGAAAATGGCACACAATAAAATATTGCAGACAACTGAAAAAGGAGAACAAGAAGGCTAATTATAACAATAAAAATAACAATTACAAGAAAGATGACGGTGATGAAGGTACTTCTGAACTAACACTGTCACCGAAGAGTTTCATATTTGTTGTGATTATGATAGGGTGAACATTGCACGTGATTATTCGAGTTGGGTTGTTGACAATGGTGCTACTTGTCATGTGACATCACAAAGGGATTTTTATTCGTCTTATACTCCTGGTGATTTTGGGAATGTCAAGATGGGTAATAAGGGGCTATCAAAGATCGTTGGTGTTGGGGATGTTTGCTTGAAGTTTAATACTGGGATGGATTTGGTTTTATACAATGTGAAACATGTTCCGGATATTCGACTTAACTTGAACTCCGCAGGCACATTAGATGATGACGGTTTCCACGGTACCTTTGGTGGTGGAATTTGGAAACTCACTCGTGGTTCGTTGATCGTGGCAAGAGGTGAAAGAACTTCAAAGTTGTACATGGCACATCCAAATATTTCCAGAGACTCGGCTAATCGTTGATGAATTTTGATGTGACTGATATATGGCATAAGAGACTTTCTCATATGAGTGAAAAGGGGATGTCTATTTTATTGAAGAAAGATGCCTTGTCTGGTGTGAAAGATGTTCATTCGAAGAAGTGTTCTCATTGTACGAATGGTAATCAAAAAGAGAGTTTCTTTTTATAGTCACCCGCCTCATAGAAAAGAAAGTATACTTGACTTGGTGCATTTAGATGTATGTGGTCCTATGAAGACTAGAACACTTGGGGGCTGCTTATATTTTGTCACATTTATAGAAGACAATTCGAGGAAGGTATGGGTTTATACTTTAAAGTTTAAAGATCAAGTATTTGATGTGTTTAAGCAATTTCATGCCCTAGTTGAGAGACAGACTGAGAAGAAGCTCAAATGTATTCGTACAGATAACAGAGGTGAATATTGGTCATTTCAATGCATAATGTAGAGAGAAAGGTATTCGACACCAAAGACCACCTCCTAAGACACCACAGTTGAATGTTTTAGCAGAGCAGATGAACAGAACTTTGGTTGAAAGGTTTAAGTGTTTGCTCTCACATGCAGGGTTGCCTAATTCCTTTTGGGGAGAAGCTTTAAATGCAGCGATACATGTTATCAATCTTACACCTTATATTCCATTGCATAATGATGTTTCAGACAGGGTTTGGAGTGGCAAAGATGTTTCGTATCGTCATTTGCGGGTCTTTGGATGCAAAGCATTTGTGCATATTCCTAAATATGAAAGATCAATGCTTGATGTGAAGTCCAGACATTGTATATTCCTTAGTTATGGGAAAGATGAGTTTGGATACATGCTATATGATCCGATTTCAAAGTAACTTGTAAGAAGTCGTGATGTTGTGTTTGTGGAAGACGAGAGTTTGAAAGATATTAAGAAGACACAGGTAGTTCCTCATTACACTGATGATCTCATTGATTTGGATCCTATTTCTACTCAGCATTCTGAGCTACATCAGAAAGATTGTATTCAAAATCACGAAGAACATGGTACCGATAATGTTGATACTCAAGAGCAAGTAGAGTTGGATGAGGATATTCATCATGAGTTACCAGTAGATATGCCTGCATTTGTCCCACTCAGGTGGTCTACGAGAGACCGTCAACCTTCTACTCGTTATTCTACCGGTGAGTATGTCTTGGACACTGATGAGGGAGAGCCTGAGTATTACAAAGAGGCCATGGAATATAAGCATAAGAGAGAGTGGGTTGAAGCCAAGCAAGATGAGATGAATTCCTTGTATGAGGACAATACCTTTGAGTTGGTGAAGTTGCCTAAGGGCGAAAGAGCTATGAAAAACATGTGGGTTTACAAATTGAAGACTGAAGAACATACCTTACGGCCTAGGTACAAGGAAAGATTGGTGGTCAAAGGGTTCAGTCAAAGAAAAGGTATTGATTTTGATGAGATTTTCTCTCCAGTTGTGAAAATGAGTTCCATTAGGGTGATTCTTGGTTTAGCTGCTAGTCTTGATCTTGAGGTTGAGCAAATGGATGTCAAGACAACATTCCTTCATGGTGATCTGGATAAAGAAATATTCAGGTTAAAGGTAAAGAAGATTATGTTTGTAAACTTCATAACAGTCTTTATGGGTTGAAGCAAGCACCGACACAGTGGTACAAGAAATTTGAGTCAGTTATGGGGAAGCAAGGCTACCGAAAGACTGCGTATGATCACTGTGTTTTCTTTAAGAGGTTTAGTGATGATAATTTTATCATATTATTGATTTATAGTGATGATATGTTGATTGTTGGAAAGAATTCAGAAAGAATTGTCCAGCTGAAGAAAGAGTTAAGCAAGTCGTTTTCTATGAAAGACTTGGGGCCAGCTAAGAATATTCTTGGCATTCTAATTACTAGATATAGAGATTCAAATAAGTTGCACATGTCACAAGAGCAATACATTGAAAAGGTGCTTAGAAGATTCAAGATGTCTAAAGTTAATGTGGTTTGTACATCTCTTACTCCCAACTTTAAGTTAACTGAAAAAGATTGCCCTACTTCTGAGAAAGAAATTGAAGAGATGGATGATGTTCTATATGCATGAGCGGTAGGAAGCTTGGTGTATGCATTGGTATGTACACGACCTGATATTGCCCATGCAGTAGGTGTTGTTAGTCGGTTCTTGTCAAATCCGTGTAAGAAGCATTAGGAAGCAGTTAAGTAGATACTTAGATATTTACGAAGTACTTCAAAATTGGGTATAACATTTGGAAATGGGGAGCCGATGCTTGTTGGTTACACTGATTCTGATATGGCAGGAAATATGGACAACATGAAATCCACTTCTGGATATTTGATGTTATTTGCAGGGGGAGGCGTGTCATGGCAGTCAAGACTGCAAAAGTGTGTTGCTTTGTATACTGCCGAGGCAGAGTATATGGCAGCAACAGAAGCATGCAAAGAATTAATGTGGTTGAAAAGATTTATGCAAGAGCCTAGCTTTATGCAACAGCGCTATGTGGTTCTTTGTGATAATCAAAGTGCTATTCACCATGCTAAGAATTCTATGTTTCATAAAAGAATAAAACATATTGATGTGAGGTATCATTGGATTAGAGATACTATTGAAGACAAATTGTTTAAACTTGATAAAGTTTGCACCGATGATAATTGTTCCGATATATTGACCAAAGATTTGGCAAGGGAGAAGTTGAAAATTTGTTGCTCACTCGCCGGGGTGGTGAGTTCTTTCTCATAGACAAAAGGGGGGGGGGGTTTGTTGGGGTAATTTTTGCCCATGAAAAAACCCAACAAATATTATCCTACATGGGTTTATTACTATTATTATTTAGTAATAAAGAAAAAGGAAACGTATATTGTCGAAGCACGAAATGGAATCTGACCTGACCCATGACGGAGCTTCCACGGATTTCGAGATGAATGAACCGCATCCTGGTCTGCTGATCCTCTCCTCCGGCTGCTCGCGATCTGCAGTGGCGTTTTGGGGGTGTGGAGGTGACCGCTAAGATGATCTTGAAGATCTCTTGTTCACAGACACAAAAACTGGTGGTGGCACCTACTGAGCATCCTCCTTGATAAGGAGGTGAAGACCTCCTTATATAGAGTCTCATGGCCACCATCATGATACCCTAATGGGCCTAGCCCAATTAGGGCTACCTCCACAAACCTCCTCAGCCCAATAACAAATGTATTAGCCCATATAATAAAACAAACCAAATATAATAAATTTAGGATTGTAAACCGGGTTTAATACCATACCCCTACAAGCCCCCCCAAGTCCAGCGTTGCTCCTGGGCGCGCAAGCGCTTAGGTGGAGCGTTGGACTTTATAAGGTGTTAGGGCGGTTTTTTCCCTTTTATTCGGCCTTATCTTTATTGTCTTGAGTCTGGGAGATTTTCTCCATGATGGTGACGCGTTGTGATCCTTAAGATAATGGTGGTGTGGAGTTATAAGGATAATAAAGCTTGCGCGCGAGAGGCGTCTTACGAGCTGAGAAATAAAGCCTGCGCGCGAGAGGCGTCTTACGAGCTAAAAATAATAAAGCCTGCGCGCGAGAGGCGTCTTACGAGCTGAAAATAATAAAGCCTGCGCGCGGGAGGCGTTTTACGAGCTGAAAATAATAAAGCCCTGCGCGCGGGAGGCGTTTTACGAGCTGAAAATAATAAAGCCTGCGCGCGAGAGGCGTCTTACGAGCTGAAAATAATAAAGCCTGCGCGCGAGAGGGCGTCTTACGAGCTGAAAATAATAAAGCTTGCGCGCGAGAGGCGTCTTACGAGCTGAGAAATAAAGCCTGCGCGCGGGAGGCGTTTACGAGCTGAAAATAATAAAGCCTGCGGCGCGAGAGGCGTCTTACGAGCTGAAAATAATAAAGCCTGCGCGCGGGAGGCGTTTTTACGAGCTGAAAATAATAAAGCCTTGCGCGCGAGAGGCGTCTTACGAGCTGAAAATAATAAAGCCTGCGCGCGAGAGGCGTCTTACGAGCTAAGAGTAATAACTGAGCTGGCGCGTGAGGCGACTTACGAGCTGTAATAATAACAGTAGCCTGCGCGCGAAGCGTCTTACGGCTGTATTAATAATGTAAACCTGCGCGCGGGGCGTCTTTCTGGCTGTAATAATAATGGAAACCTGCGCGCGGGGCGTCTTACGGGCTGTTAATAATAATAGTAGCCTGCGCGCGAAGCGTCTTACGGGCTGTAATAATAATGTAAACCTGCGCGCGGGGCGTCTTACGGGCTGTAATAATAATGGAAACCTGCGCGCGGGGCGTCTTACGGGCAATGAAAGTAATGATAATAAAAGCTGGCGCGTGGCCGACGGGTTTATGAGGATTCCCAACCTTCAAGTATGGCGGGGAGCCGTATGGGAAATTGAGGATTCCCAACCTTTAAGTATGGCGCGGAGCCGTATGGGAAATTGTGAGGATTCCCAGCCTATGGCGCGGAGCCGTATGGGAAATTGTGAGGATTCCCAGCCTATGGCGCGGAGCCGTATGGGATATTATGAGGGTCCCCAACCCTTAAGTTTGGCGCGTAGCCATACGGGATATTATGAGGATTCCCAACTTTTAAGTTTGAGCTAAAGCTCATATTTTTGGGCTAAGGCCCTGAAGTTTTAGAGTTAAGACTCGTCAACGCGTTTGAGCTTGGAGCTCACGCATGTATGTTTTACTTCGCTTTCTTTTTAATTTGATGCTCAAATTAGTAAAAGGAAGTGCGAAACATGTATGCGAAAACTTGTATGCGGTGGCGCGAATGCAAAACTGCTGTGGCGAAGTGATCGCCGGGAGCGCGCATGCGGAACCCGAAGTTGATACGCGGTGGGACGCGTAATCTAAAGATTTTGAATGCGTGAGCATCTGTGATGTGTGAGCATGCGTTACGCGGTGAGCATGTGATATGCGTGAGCGTACTTGATGCTTGAGCATGCTTGATGCTTGAGCATGCTTGCTGCTTGAGCATGCTTATTGCTTGAGCATGCTTGATGCTTGAGCATGCTTGCTGCTTGAGCATGCTTGATGCTTGGGCATGCTTATTGCTTGAGCATGCTTGATGCTTGAGCATGCTTATTGCTTGAGCATGCTTGATGCTTGAGCATGCTTGCTGCTTGAGCATGCTTGATGCTTGGGCATGCTTATTGCTTGAGCATGCTTGATGCTTGAGCATGCTTGCTGCTTGAGCATGCTTATTGCTTGGGCATGTTTATTGCTTGAGCATGCTTGATGCTTGAGCATGCTTGCTGCTTGAGCATGCTTATTGCTTGAGCATGCTTGATGCTTGAGCATGCTTATTGCTTGGGCATGCTTATTGCTTGAGCATGCTTGCTGCTTGAGCATGCTTATTGCTTGAGCATGCTTGATGCTGGAGCATGCTTGCTGCTTGAGCATGCTTGCTGCTTGAGCATGCTTATTGCTTGAGCATGCTTATTGCTTGAGCATGCTCTGCCTTCATGTCTGAGCGCAGCGCGCGCGACCCGCTGAGGCGCAGAGTAATTGCCTGGGCGCGCGCGCGACCCCGCTGAGGCGCGGAGTAATCGCCTGGGCGCGCGCTGCGCGACCCGCTGAGGCGCAGAGTAATCGCCTGGGCGCGGCGCGCGACCCGCTGAGGCGCAGAGTAATCGCCTGGGCGCGCGCGTGCGACCCAAAGGTTTTGAATATCCACATCAGGTAGGTTTTATGTAAAACCAACAGATCTGATAGGGTTTATAAACCTATGAATATGAGGTGTGGCTGCTGCTCGGACGAACCCAGATCTGAAAACCCAGATCTGAGGGTTTTCCCCAAAAGCTCGTTGTTTTCTTCCTGTT
>NW_027499803.1:0-91992 GCF_021521415.1 Bidens hawaiensis | reverse complement strand
ATAAAAGCCAGATTAGAGCCTGAAGTTAAAAAAAAATGAACTCTTTGCTGAAAGCCAAATTCGAGCATGCGCCCCATTCCAATATTTTTCACAAATACAACACCAACAACTAGACCACCAAATCACATCGGTTAATCTTCGAAATAATTTATCTAATACTCAAAACATTAAGCTAAAGGTTTGCAGCATCAACAACTCGCCGTTCCATGTTTGAAAATAATATTATTTTAATTCTTTTGTGTGTAGCATACACACACGCACATAAAAATTCCTTCTTTACTGACTGGGCACCACATGACACTTATCCCCATGATTTATAGCCCCCCCGCCCCCACTACACATATCCTAACTGATGTTTAGTAGTAAAGAAAATATTTGTGAAACAATCTATTCAAGACATGATCTCAATGATGATTTGAATCACCATAAAGGAGATGGGGGAATGATGAGGTGCAGGTGCGTTGATGGACCCTTCATTTGCTTATTTCTCTATTATCAATATCTATCTGTATTATTATTTATCTACAAACATTTTATCCAAATATTTTAGATGGATAAAATGGTAATTTTAAAATTAAGATGTTGTTAAAAGACATTGTTATATTTATTATACTTTCATCCCACCACCCATCGATGCTTCAGTTACGTTATCCTCTGGTGACTTTAGATGGCACTAATTGTGTGGAATTGGATGCGTTCATCAATTAACTCCTCCATAACAGCATTGTCCGTTATACGATTACTTATTATTGTATCGTTTTCATCAGCAATTATGATATGATCCTATTATATTAATAAGTTTATTATTATCTTTTAAGGTTTATATTTTATTTAGTTTCCTTATTATAGTCAATTATATTTCTTATTGTTTATCTTTTTCTATTTTTATGTCTTTGTTTTCCTAATATTGTAATCTCGTTTAAGAAAAAGAATAAAAAAGAATTATTATTTTAGGTCTCTTTTCTCTTGTGTTG
This sequence comes from Bidens hawaiensis, assembly GCF_021521415.1. NCBI lineage: Eukaryota > Viridiplantae > Streptophyta > Magnoliopsida > Asterales > Asteraceae > Bidens > Bidens hawaiensis. Next base: position 91,018 of record NW_027499803.1, on the reverse strand, counting down.
TGACTATTGTCTAGAATAAACCAAATAAATCGTATCAAATTATCCCTTCATCAATTGGGTTTACTCCTCCACAACATCGGCGTTTCACTCTCCGGCGACTCTCCTTTCTCTGACGAATTAAACTCATCACCCTTACGAGCATTAACAACATCGTCCGTTATACAATTACTTTCTTCATAGCCTATGTTTGCTCCTAATTGTATATGAATAACGAGAACTTGGTGGGCTTCGCAGGTATGTGTTTTATTCATGTTGTTTAATCCTGTGTCTGTTTATTCTCAATTGTTTGTTCTTTTTTCTTGTTATTGGCAGCAAGAATCCCTTCAATTTTTTTGTAGGTATGTGTTTTATTCTCAATTTTATTGAATTTCGCGTTTTGGTTATTCTCAATTGGTTGTTTTGTTTCGTTGTTAATATCCAAGCTTAATCTTGGGTTTGTTCACAAATTCAAGTATTGGATTCAATTCTCAGGTTCAATTTTGTTTGATTATAAATTTTGTTACATGTTCATAAATTAGGTTAATGAAAATTTGATTACAATCCAAGTATTGTTACATGAAGAGGTAGGTCCTAACAGAGCCCAGTTGGACCCACAGGACTCACCTTAAAGAGAGACGTCTGCGCAGAAACCAACTGGATCCGCAGGACCCACGATGCTCAGAGATGTGACGTCCTTACGCGCAGTACGCAAGCTGTTCCCGCAGGAAATGCCTCCCAATGGTGAAGTACTCCGCCTGTTCCCGTAGCTGCGGATACAAGCCATCAGGGAAGGCCACCCGCGCAGCAAGGCTACACGCACAAGGCACTTAGCTCTCAATAATTCAGTAGTCACCTGAAGGAATGAGCAAAGCCGGGAACAATCCCGCACAAAAGGCGGGAGGGGGAATACTCCCGCCCAAATGAGCCAGTCCGTACGATACTGGAAGATCTTTTGTACTGTACCTGACGAGGTATGGGCAAAAGATCTGACCAGAGATACGACAGCCCATTGACAACAGTATGGCGAGCTGCATGCTCTTGTACTGTATGTCACTATTGGCGCTACCTACTCACCAACTTCTGTCATACCACGTGCATAGCCTGCAGTTGGTGGAAAAGGAATAGTACACAGCAGGCCTGGTCACTGTCAGCCGCTGCCTACCCACCAACTGCCAGCATGGCACGGTGCGTAGGGCCACAGTTGGTAGAACAGGAATACTATTCAGCCGGCTATACCCTCTTGGAAACCTACCTTCGGCTATAAATACCCCAAATGGTATGATCATCTCATCTTATCTTGTATCTTACATCTTATACCTGATATCTGCTCTAGCAATCTCTTAATATACATTTATATTCAAGAGCAATCTAGTCTGATTCTTACGCCGAAGGGTGGTCACAAGGAGGTACCCCCCCTTCTCGAGTGACGAGCTCACGGTGTCTGTTTTGCAGGTTATCAGAAGAACCATCTTTGCCGGATCTAACCCCTCGTGGGGAAACATCTATTTAACCCCCCAGATTATCCGTAATCTGCCCGGGGTAACTTAGTGTTTCTTCATTGGCGCCATCCGTGGGACTCGAACCCACGACCCCGTGGTTAAAATGTATTGTCATTATGAGTGTTTTTTGTGAATGTAGATCATACAATATATTATTTTTTACTAGAAAAGATACTGGTGTGTGAAGGAACATATCAAGGTTGGTTTCTGGAGCCTTCAAATTAAACTGATGCCATGGGTAAAATTCAATAATCATCAAATATGTAATTCGCTTTACCAAAAGCTAGAAGAAGACATGTTTTGCTCTCATATGATAGGTTTATAATATATATATATATATATATACCTTATTAAAACTAATTTATATGTTCTGAAGTTATTTTATTGACATTATATATATAAGAGTAAGAATCTTAAAAGAACCACCGGCAAATTGAGAACTTTGGGAACCATTTTAGACCACTAAAAAAACCCTCTAAAAATATATTAAAAAAGTTATAAAACAAACAAAACCGAAAATTTTAAAAAAGTAAAAAAAACCAAAATTCTTATATTTCATTCCGGTTTCATTAAAAAAAAAAAAACCGAAATTTTTTTTCTTTTTAATTCGTATTATACCTATACACATATATATACTTTCATTTAATCTCTAGTTACGTAATATACACATATGTACATTATCATTTACCTTAAATTATACATATGTGTATAAGAAAAAACATGTGTGTACTTATTATACATATATGTATAATAAAAAAAACTGTTTTTTTTTTTCTTTTTAATTCGTATTATACCTATACACATATGTATACTTTCATTTAATCTAGTTATCTAATGTACACATATGTACATTATCATTTACCTTAAATTATACATATGTATATAGGAAAAAAAACATGTGTGTACATATATGTACATATTATACATATATATATATATGTATAATTTAGCTAAACCGAGGATTTTTTTTTTACGTTTTTTTTAGAAACCGGGATGATAAATAAGAACTTTGGTTTTTTTTACTTTTTTTATTTTTGTGTTTTTTTTTGTTTTATGATTTTTTTTGTTTTGGGTTTTTTTTTGGTCCAAAATGATTCTCATGAACTTTTTGGGAATTGAGAACTATAAGAATCATATTGTTATTTTATTGACAATATGCAGAAGAATAAACTTTGTTAGCTGGCATATGTGGCTTTCTGCTTGATAGGTGCTTCGGTTAGTTAGTTCCACTTCGCCACCATTTTCGTAATGTTTTACCACCTTATGTGTAATTAGTTATTTTATGGTTTCAATGTAATGATAAGTTGGGTTAAAGGACTTGAACTGGGTAGCTTTGCTACTGAGTGATGATATCAACAGTTGATTTTGCTCACTATATACTCTTTAACAAGTAAGATCAATTTTTTCTATTTAACCATATATATTCTACTTAGTATGATAGAGGCTGAAATTTCAACCTATTTACAAGTTGACTGGGTTATGTTTCCTAGCTGGCGGGTTAAATACGCGTGGTCTATCTAATCTATTTAGGCCGAAAATAATAACAATTATGATTAGGAACTACCAATGCTCAAGAGCCAATAAGAGTATTTATGCAGATATATGTGACACCTTTCCTATATGCGGCAGCAGCTAAAGATGCTCAATAACACCTATAAAAAGCTTTATGTTGTTGATAAACTATTTAGAGGACTTCTTGTAGGTTAATTTACTAAAATATATATATGAAATTCATCTTTTTGTTAAGTTATTATATAATAAAGAGTGCTGACTTATCAAATTTGTTTACACAACTTAAAAATGATGCATCCAGAGCTCGGTGGAGACGTAATGTTTTACTTTTAGTTCTTTGGGTGGTCACAATAATTGGCATGGTTATAGTAGTTCTGAGGGTAAGTCCCACCTGATCTTGACATGCATTTAAAGCCACCACTGATTTATGTCTGTTCTGGAAAATTAGGCTTGGACGTATGAATTAGGAGAAGTATTATTATGTTTTCAGATGCAGATGCTATAGCGTGCTTAAAAAGGTACCATTTGGGGCTTTTCTAATATATGAACTTAAAACAATTTTTATTGAATCTAACAAATTTATAAATTTTTCAAATTATATACTATTTTTTTTATAAAGCATATGCTTCAATACCTTAAAGTTTGTTAATTCTTAAAATGCTATCTTCAAATAAGTCCATAACGAGTTCGGGTTGAAACGATCTGTTTTTAAAAATGAGTTTGGATTAAAACGAGTTGTTTTACAAGTATTAAGTTGGTTCGGGTCAAAACGAGTTGTGAACAACATAGACTAGAGTTAAATTACTTGTTATATAATGTTATCTAATATAAATAGGATCATGATTAAAACGTGTTTATGAGTATAAATGTATAATAGACTTAGTTACTATTAGATAAATAAGTAACTAGACCCATGAATTCAACTCTGCTAAGAAGTTCAATTTCATTGTCTGTCTGGATGCGCTGATGATATGCCAAGAAGCCATTGACTCTGAAGTAGGCCCAACTGGCCTATTCCAAGTTGAAGATCATTGATTATGATACACGTGATGCTACAAGTATTGAATAGGTGAGTCAAGGTCGAGACAAATTTGATTGATTTATGAATTTATTCAATTTGATTATCTATTGAATAGTGTTTTGAAATAGATGATATCACATGGTATGTATAAATGAACAAAAGTGTTTTCCACTTTCCTGACATGGTGTTGGCTGTGTTGCCTGAGTTAACAACCATCAAATATAACCTTTTCTACTTGTCGTTTTGGTCGAAACAAGTTTAGCCACGAATTACACTAAGAGTTTTTAAGAACTGAATGGATTTCGTATAAAAAAATTGTTTTCTTAACTGTCAAATTAAGTGAATTTATACTCTGTTCTAGTTACAGTTTCTTACACCCAAGTGCATTCTACAAAAGATAAATCCAATATAACATCAGCTCCTATTGTTATGGATGATGCAAACTTAAGCCCACAAGCTCTCCTCGTCACCTTATGTACCTAAGATAATGCTTCTTTGTAATTATATGTGAATATGGCCAATGCTTTTCCTGCTGTTATACTTCTTTGATATTGTTTCACATTCATCTTGCTCCCCATTAAGATAACCACTGTGCTCACTCTTGACGGTTGTTTTATAATCATCGTTGTTTGCTGGGTTATGCTGGTATTGAATTTGTTAATTGTTAATACTCAAAACATGGGCTTGGAGGTAAATGTATTGATTGTAGTTTTTGTTTGGGTTGAAAGACTATTTAATGGTTATGTTGTTTAGTTTAGAACTATTCTATTAGTCTCATAATTTATTGATGTTTTTGATTTGATGCATTTATAGGTGCTGATTGAGATTGAAAAACTTATGAGAGTAAAGATGATGATGGAAGAAACTTCTTTTAGAATGTTGTTTATATTATTAAGCGTAGGGTTTCTATTTACCAATGTTAGTTATAGTTCTTAATTTTGATGGTGTGTTTATGTTTTTCAAAAGTGAAAATGGAATATATTGCCATTTGTACTTTAACCTTATAACATTATTTTTTTTAAATGTTACGGAGTTCATCTTTTAGTAGAATATATGCATATTTGTGTTTTTTTAACTTCGCTAGGCAACATTAAAAAGACTGTTGTGTGTATATAAAATCCTCTTAATGTTTTATAGATTTCACAAACATCCAACAAAGTACAAGACACGAGCCGAACCCTTACCAACCTAATACCTGCTGCGTTCCGCCGCAACTAGCAGGCTCTTACACTAGTTTTATTTATTCATTTATCATTATTATAATTTATTGTTTTTTCTTTTTTTTTTCATATATATAGTTGGAAAGGAAATGATTTTTTTTTTCAGTTTTGAAATTTGATCACACATGCACACATCTAGTGTTATTAGTATTTCATTTCTTTATTGATTTTTATATGTAATACATATTTATATATTTTTTTAACTATTTGAAAAAATATATAATTATATGAAAAACTTTGAACGTATATATATTTGGATAAATTAAAATTCAAAGGATAACAAAATTTAAGAAAGGTGAGAAGGAATCTAATTCATCCATTTTAAATTTGAATGCTTGAGATTAATTTAAAAGTATAAATTGATAGAAATGACATAAATGTGATAACTTATTTTTGTTGGCTTTCTCTTTGTCCATAATCTTTTCATAAAACATTTTTTTAAAAATAAAATTCAGCATAATACTAAGCATTTTTTATCTTTAATATGAGTATCATATAGTTATATAATAATAAAAAAGATTAGTGGGGTTATATATCCTGATATTGGTTGTTCATTATGTTTTTTAATTGGGTTTTTCTATGTATTGTGTTACAGATTTTTGACATTGACTTTTTCATTTGGTACTTCTATTAAAGATAAAAAATTAAAACAAAGATTAGATCATTTTATCTTTTTATTCGTCATTGTGTTTTGAGCTCATCATTTGCCATTTTACTTATCATTGTATTTTAGTCGTTGTGTAATGCATTCATTGTCTTTTGTGGGGGATTAACATGTGGCATTCACTTAATTTGAGAAATAAAATATTACGTTTATGTCATTGTTTAATATGTAGTTTCCATTGTGTTTTACGTTTCAGGTCATTATGTTATATGTGTTCAACATTTTGTTTTACGTTTTAGGTTATTGTGCTATATGTATTCACATTATTGTGTAATATGTATTAATCATTGTGCATTTATGTATTAGATATTTGTTGCCATTTTATCATCATATTTACATGTTATTATTACATAACGGTGTTATTAATATTTTAAAAAAAGACAATGATACTTTGAAAGACTTAATGATGAAAAAACACAATGACAACATTGTGTTTTACGTTTCAGGTCATTATGTTATATGTGTTCAACATTGTGTTTTACGTTTTAGGTTATTGTGCTATATGTATTCACATTATTGTGTAATATGTATTAATCATTGTGCATTTATGTATTAGATATTTGTTGCCATTTTATCATCATATTTACATGTTATTATTATATAACGGTGTTATTAATATTTTAAAAAAAGACAATGATACTTTGAAAGACTTAATGATGAAAAAACACAATGACAAGCAGAAAAACATAATGACGAAAAAAAGACACAATAACAAACAAAAAGACACAATGACGTTATTTTTTCGCTAATAATAATAATAATAATAAATAAACAAATTGTATTATTTGAAAGTTAAAAGCAAAGACCCCCCCCCCCCCTCCGGGCTGAAGCAAGATTTGAGCCTGAACTTAAAAGCAAAAAAAAAAAAAAAAAAAAAACACACACCTTTTGCTTGAAGCCAAAGTTGAGCATGCACGCCATTCCAACATTGTTTCAACAAATACAACACCAAAAACTAGATCACCAAATCACATTGTTTAATCTCCAAAATAATTTATCTGATACTTAAAATATTAAGCTAAAGTTTTTAACATCAACCACTTTTACTCTATATAAATAATGTCAGCTAAATCAAATGTATGATAAGTTGTAAAAAAGTTTGTCATGGTGAAACCCATAACTTAGTGTTTAGAAACCAAATAGTATAACCAGTGCTTAGTTAACTAGTCAGACAGCACATCAATTTTGGAAATTATTCTAGCAATTTAAACTTAACGTAGGTACTGGTTTCATCACCATCTTGTTTTAACTTTACCCTAAATTTTTCAGCAGATCTCTATTTAGGGCCAGTTTGGTATGGAGTAATGAAGTTGGTGGTAGAATGGAATGAGCTAATTAATGGAATGGACGAGGTGATAGAAGCAATCACTATCATTCGATTAGGGATGTTTGGTTACCATGAGATGATGAAATAAATTATTACCTTGTGTTGTTTGGTAGGCTAGAAAAAGTTGGATTAAAATAAAGGTGGTGTTGAGAGACGGCGGGTGCTGGTGGGCAGTGCTGGTAGGCGGAGTTGGCGGGTTGATGATGATGGTGGGTGGTTGGTGGTGGCGGCAGTGGGTGGTGTTGGCGGTGTTAGTGCGTGGTTGGGTGGTGGTTGTGGTGAGAGTGCAATGGGTGGTGGTTGTGGTGGGAGAGTGTTCGAGGTGATATGGTGTGAAATAGGGAAAGGAATAAAAAAAACAACGGTTTTGGATGGAATGTGAATTTGTGCTGTTTTAGGGAGAATGAAATGGACATGGTAATGGGTGATTTCATTCCATTTACCAACCAAATACCTTTTTTTCTCATTTCCTTCGAATGGTCCATTCCATTTCGTCTCTCGTTACTGCGTACCAAACGCTACCTTTTATTCTTTAGTTTGTATTTAACAGTTTATATACCCATACACAAAACAAATCGAAATCAACTATAAAACAAGCTAATACATGAAGCTTTTACACGAAGTAGTTATAGGCTACCTACGAAGGTCGTCGTCCAGTGGTGTTGGCTATGCCGTCCGACGGCAGTTGCCGACGGAAGATCCGCAACGACTGCTGGTGGTGTCGTACTAGCTTGTCTAAGTCGGTTAGAAAACGGTGTTCGGTGATGAGTTACGGTCACCCAAAAAAACCGAATGGCTATGGCTGGGTCCTTTTCAGTATATTGTACTCGCGGCCGGTGGTGGGAGGCGGCGCGGAGAAGGGGAACAGAGATGGCTTTGGTTTTGACTTTGCTGCTTGTATAGCTCCTGGTCGGAGTTAGTATGTGGAGACGACTGCCTAGTAGAGATGATTAGCATGGGTGTTGGGTCATGTATTGGGTCGTATTATAGTGGCGGGAATCCGGTCTGTGTCGTCGGAATAGATTAGGACGTTGGAGATATATTAGGTTGAGTGTTTCAAGTGTGCGAGGCAAGTTTGATCTTTATAATGCCTTGCGTACTCGGCGAGAATTCTCATCGATTTGGGGCGATATTCATGAGGAACATCCCTCCCCCCACCCGCGATAAAATGGGCGACATGGGGGTTGACGCAATTTTGTCGCCGTTCCATGTTTGAAAATAATATTAGTTTTATTCTTAGACACACACACAACACTACACCCTAAAACAAAAATTTTCCATATTCTGACTAGACTTCACATGACATTTATCCCTGCCCCCCACCTCCCCTGTTAGTAAAATTAAATATTTGTGAAACAATCTGTTCAAGACATGATGTCAATGATGATTCACTTCACATGACATTCACTTCACATGACAAGTCTTTTTCACCATTAAACCCTTTATTGAACCCTAGAGAAGCCATAAACATGCTAGGGTTTGAGTTTTGATTAAACAGTTGCTGACAGATTCGTACTCGTTTATTGTTTGGTTTGTAACTCGATGAAAATTGATTGTTTTCTATCGATTCTTGATTTCATGATATTATAATTTGAGTCTAGTTTCCAGAAATGTATAAATTATAATTTTTTGACGAGATTTGTATGGTTTTTATGATTTTATAAAAACGTGTGTCAAAGCTGATTCGGGGAGTCGGATTCTAGTCTGTCTTCCCGACATCATAACTCTTTTTTGATAAGTCCAAATTAGTTGGTTCTACTTCTGGAACTTCATATTTTGAGTTAAGATTACAACCCAATTGAAATCGTTTAATTTGGTTTGGTAATAATTTTTAAACAAATAAAACACTTTTGCTGCGCACTGAAATAGCTGCACGTACCTTTCTGTGTTTGAGGAATTTTTATGATTTTTGTGTGAATTAGAAAATATAATAAAAATATTTTTAGAAAGCTAAGACATATATACAACTCTGGTAAAAATTTCATAATTTATTCATATGATTTTCCTATGTAATAAAATACATCTTTTTATGCTAAAATCTACATGTTATACTCGTTATTGATCGATACGTTTGTTTTAGGCTTAACTGGTGGCTGTCAAATTGTGTTCTTGTCGGGGCTGTTTAAAGTGAGGTTTTGCTCCGACATCTTCCTAGGTATGTCATATGTATTATACTTTAGTATCGTGAGCTATGAAGCTCGTTTGATTGATCAGTTGTCAATAGATTGAAAACAAGGATTCGGTTGTCTAGTTTGTTGATTGTTGCGTGTAGCGCGTTGTTTGAGGGGATTAACAACCAATTCGGATGTTTTAGTCTCGGTATGATTTGTTGGCTGTCAAAAACTATTTTTTTTAGTTAATGGGGCTAAATTGGTTGTCGGTTACTCAAAATGGGTCGGTATAACGCAAATTCGCTTTTAATTGGTAGTTTGTGCGTTGTACATGCAAATTACCGACCCATTCAACTCGTGAGGTGTCGTGTGGACTTTTTGGCTGTGATTTTATTAAATTTGGTCCACACGGGGCTGAGTTGGTTGCTAAGTACATAAACAACTCGTTAACGCACGTATTCGATACAATTAACAACTTTCGGGTATAGTTTGGAAATCCTTTGTCCCCGGAATAAACTAAGGGTGGTTTTGGTAATTACATGGCCTCGGGGGCTGATGTAATTGAATTTGGTAAGGTTGAGGCTTTAGGTCAATCAAACCATGTTAGAACGCCTCGTAGGATAAGCGAGTCGGTTCGGTTCCGTTAGTAATCATTGTGTGTAATCCTACAGGCGTTTGATTTGTGGGAGTACTTAAGGGTTCTCTAGCTCGTTGTTGATTGTTTGCCCCGTGTCAGGTGAGTTCATGATGCTCTTTTTAACTCTTTTTACGTTTTGGGCTGGTATACACATCTTATTACAATTTTACCCGTTTAAACTATTTGGATTATATTGTATAGTTTACTGGTATCGTATATTTCTAGAATTATGTATAAAATTCTATCATATGTCTTAGGAGATTTTTAAAAACGTTTACGATCATATATTCCCGAAAAATTATATATATTATTCATAGTCTAGGCTTGAAGATGTTATTAGGCCTTGTTTTATTTCCTAGACTAGTCATTATTATAGTTTACACGTGATGATGTTGTTCGGTTGATCGATTGGCTAAGATTTATATTATTGGTAGTCTATGCTTGGGGACAGTATTGGACTCGTTTGTAACTACATATTTCTGAGAACTATTTATTATTGATAGTCTATATTGGACGACATTATCAGACTCGTTTATAATTATATATTCCTAGATACCATATATTATTGTTAGCCTATATTTGAGGATAATAATAGACTCGTCTGTAATGAAGTTATTTAGTTGATTGATTGTAGTCTTATTTGTATTTGTATAGTTATGAGACCATGTGTGAATTATATTCCATGCCTTAGAATATTTTAGACTCGTCTTAAATTTCTTAAGGTTATACATATTGTTTATGGACTAGGTTCGTGGATGTTAATTGGTCTGGTACTAATTGAATACGAGTAGACCTATTTATATTAGTTCATATTTTGAACTGACTTATATATATATATATTACCTAATGGCCTACGATTTGTTGAAATCATTTAGTTCTTTGTGACTAAGATTTATGTGAGTAGGCCTATGATGTGTGTGTACATGGTGATTGTGGTCGGGTCAAATATATTACTCGGGTTCTTAAATCCCGTGGTGGAGAGGCCCGTGTTGCATAATCATCGTTAAGGCGAATCAAATATATTACTCGGATCCTTGACTTCGTGTCTCGTGATTCGTGGTGGAGAGGCCCGTCGTTTGTTAAACCATGATCGGGTCAAATATATTACTCAAGTTTTTAACTCATGGTGGAGAGGCCCGTATCACGTGTTTAGGTTTGTTAAGCCGTGACCGAGTCAAATATATTACTCGGGTTCTTAAATCCCGTGGTGGAGAGGCTCGTGTCACGTGCTTATGTCTTACCGCGTCCGAGTCATATATATTACTCGAGTCTTGACTCGTGGTGGAGAGGCCTGTGTACGCGTGTTCGACCATGAATATATTATTTTGTGATTATTTATATATATTTTTTTTTATTTATTTGCTTATTATTCCCTCTACTGTTTTATATCTATAATTTTTGAAATAAATTATGAATGCTATTTACTAAAACGTGAACTCACTCAACTCAAGCTGACTTTATGTGTATGTTAGTTTGACTTTCAGGTTAAGGATTGGAAGTTACCGCTTGGACGTGTTGGAGACTACTCGGACGGTTGAAGGCATTCCTAGTCAAGGATTTTTAAATAAAACGAATATTTTATTTATATTGGATTTTTGGGCACATGTCCCCGGTTTTGGGGATTTTGATACTTATTACTTTCCGCTGCTTATTACTCTATACTGGTTTTAATAAAACGAATTGCTTTGGTTTCAAATTTTTGTGAATTTTGAATATAATTACCAACTGTAGGATTCCTGAAATTCGAGCTCTTATACAAGATCTCAATGATGATTTAAATCACCATAAAGGAGAATGGGGGAATGATGAGGTGAGTGCATTGATGGGTCCTTCATTTGCTTCTTTCTCTATTATTTTATTTATTATTTATCATTATTATTAATTTCTTTTTTTTTCTTTTTTCATATATATATAGTTGGAAACGATATGATTTTATATGCCCTGTCTTGAAAGTTGATCATACATACACACATCTAGTGTTATTATTATTTCATTTCTTTATTGATTTTTATATGTAATACATATTTATATATATTTTTTAATTATTTAAAAAACTTTGAACGTATATATATTTGGATAAGATTAAAATACAAAGGATAAGAAAATAAGAATAGTGATAAGGAATTTAATCCATCGATTTTTGATTTGAATGTTTGAGATTAATTGAAAAGTAAAAAATTGATGGAATGGCATAATGTCGTAACTTATTTTGTTGACTTTCTCTCCCCACATACAAGACACATGTGAATTTCTTTCTAATTTTAAAACATTCATAACTTTTTCATAAAACATTTTTTTTTTAAATAAAATTCACCTTAATAACAAGCATCTTCTATCTTTAATATGAGTATCATATTTTTATATAATAACAAGAAAAAAATTAATGTGGTTTTATATTATGTTATTGGTTGTTCATTGTATTTTTTAATTTCGTTTTTCAATGTATTGTATTATAGATTTTGGTCATTATATTTTTCAGTTGGTACTTACATTATTATATATAATAATTTATAAGATTGGTGCCGCAAAGTCCCTATTGGGCTACTTTGCGGCACCTTATTGGTAGTACTTTTTTTTGTTTTATTTTGTTTTTTTAGTTTTGGTCTGTAATGAACATGATAAAAACCTACCGAATGTGTTTTTTTTCTTTTTTTTTTCATTTTTTGTTTTAGTTACTGTATCGTAACGAACAAGACGAAAACTGACTAATTCGCGTCGGCTCAGCAGCCTCAACGCTCGGGATCGATAATGGCCAGGCTTTACGAAAGATCGAGTTTACCGACCGATGCCACGGCATTGGTTTACCCCAATTTTTATAATTTTTTTGTTTTATTTTCTTCTTAGTTTTGATACAATAACGCACATAAATGAACCTTCCGAATTCGTGTCGACTTATCATATCAATGCGTGGGTTTTACCACCGTTGCGCCGGGAAAAATACTAGTTTAAAATAAAAATGAAAACAAAGATTACGTAATTGTGTCCTTTTGTTCATCATTGTGTTTTGAGCTCATCTTTGTCATTCTACTAATCATTGTGTTTTAGTCATTATGTAATGCGTTCATTGTCTTTTGTTCGGGATTGACATGTGACAATAACTTAACTTGAGAAAAAGAATATTACGTTCATGTCATTGTGCAATATGTAGTTTGCATTGTGTTTTACGTTTCGGGTCATTATATTATATGTGTTCACCATTGTGTTTTACGTTTCAGGTCATTGTGTTATATGTATTTAACATTATGTTTTATGTTTCAAGTTATTGTGTAATATATAGTCATCATTGTGCTTTATGTATTAGATAAATTTTTTCCAGTTTATCATTATATTTACATATTATTATTACATAACGGTGTTATTAATATTTTAAAAAAAGACATTAATTATTTGAAAGACACAATAATGAAAAAAACACAATGAAAAGCAGAAAAACATAATGAAGAAAATAAGACACAATGACAAACAAAAAGATAATGACGTAATTGTTGTTTTAATTTTTATATAACATAGTTATACTCATATTAAAGATAAAAAATTCTTGTTATTATGGTGAATTTTTTTTTGAAAAATACCATATGAAAAAGTTATAGACATTTTAAAATAATTGGGGAATTAACATTTGACTAGTATGCGGAGATAGAAAATATGTACGATTACTTTATACCCTTTTCCTTTGATCCCCACTTGAGGCATGCTAATTAATTATGGTTTCTCGCACTACTCATTTTTGTTGGCCTTTGTAGATTAACCCAACCCTATATTGTTATTTTTGTTGTTGTTGTTGTTGTTGTTCTTTAGATCTTTGGTTTATTTTTATTAAATTTTAAAAATTTTCGACTATTACACGGGTGGCCTTGTTAGTGGAATTGGCCAAAAGAAATGTTGGGTTTGAGCATTTTGTGGGGAAGTAGAAGAAACCATGTAACACATGTTTCTTTCATGTAGTTTTACTCAAGATGTATGGCAAGTAATTTCACTTTGGTGTAATATGCTAAGTATTTATGCCTTTAGCGTCCAGGATATCTTGGAGTTGCATAAATATACAAGCTTCAATAAGGATAAAAAAAAGTGTTTCATACAGTGTTCTTTAGTGGGTTATTTGGGAGAAAAGAAACAAATTGGTATTTCTCAGTAGGCTAGCTAGCTTGAGGAATGTGATTGGGGATATAATATCCTTTGCGCATTTATGGGGCAAGAACCACTCAAAAAGGAGGACACTAACTTGGTAGAAGTGTAGACGTTTTGATATTTGAAATATAATAGGTTTTGATGTTTGGTGTTTATGGTCTTTTAGACAGTGTGTGTGTATGCGTGTGCGTGTGCGTGTGTGTAGTGTGTATGTGTGTGTATGTAGGGGATATATGGGAGGAAAACCTTGTCTGCCCGGACCGTGGACTCGTGATTCAAAAAATAATGGACAATAGCAGTAATACACGAGACCAAAAATTATAAAGAATACTAACTATTTCCGACGGAATCAACTATAATTAGTAAGTAGCTAAAACAGGAAATAACACAGATCAAACTTTGCTCGAATATGCTACCACGAGCAAGAAAGTTCTTGCTCGGATAACTTCATTCTTAACTTAGTATTATTTGATCTAACCAAGTACGCTCGCGTACTGTAGGTTTGCTCGAGATTGAACCTTGCTAGGAGTGACACTTAGATAAATTTCATAAACTCCCTACCAGCATGCTTGTCATCTTCTTTATTCAAACTTTCAATTACTCGACCCACTTAGTTAGTTTGCGGGACCTCTGGGCACTTTATTGTATCAAAATAGTTGGGTATTGTAATATTGTTTACATGCTCTACAAGATGTGGGCTAAGTGTGCGAAAACCGCGGACATGAAAATGTTTGGAGGAAGTTGGATTGCTAATCTATATGACACTTACGGGGTTGAGCTACATGGCACTGAGGGTCTAAAACCAATCCCTCTAAACTTAGACATCTGCATACTAATGTAGATGGTCACCACCATGCCTAGGGCCGGGGCATATCTCTTGACAGACTCCCAAGGTAATGTTTAGGATCCTGAGGCCCAGCCGATTAGGATGAGGGTAGTGCCATGCCATTACAGTAGGTCCGCCGTACCCGCCGTCACCCTAACACACTACACACCGATTATGGTGCAGGGCCTTCACAGCCAAACCTTTACTCATTTAAGGGACTGAACCATTTCATAAACACCCTCTTTAACCACCTGGACAAAGAAATTAAATACATAAGGGATGGACCGACACTGTCCCACTGAGGACCAGTAGGTATGGTGTGTGAGTCTAGAGCTTGTAATAACCCATGTGAGATGCTTATCCCTCGTGACCATTCGGCCAGGATATTATGTTTGGGTTTATCATGTGGGATTTTTAGACATTTCGGTTTTGTTGTTTGGATTTGACGTTAGAATGGTTTATTTTATTTTCTATGCA
This sequence comes from Bidens hawaiensis, assembly GCF_021521415.1. Lineage (NCBI taxonomy): Eukaryota > Viridiplantae > Streptophyta > Magnoliopsida > Asterales > Asteraceae > Bidens > Bidens hawaiensis. The sequence continues at coordinate 75,617 of NW_027499803.1, read as the reverse complement.
TGGATAAGTATCAGACACTATTACTAGTTTATGTACTATGCCCACTTATGGCTCGTGCTGGTTTTGTACCCCTACTTATCTTACGTTTTACATTTTGTATTTGTTCTTGTATTTGTATATGTTGTGCAAGTATGATAATTTAGTGTTAAAACAACCCGGCAGCTTGCAAGGAGACAAAAAAATAGAAAATAATTTGTCTCGGCTCGTAGGAAAGTTCAATTGCTTTTAAGCTTCGTTTCCCATTATATTTTGAATCTTTTCACATTGAGTACAATGTGAGATTCTAATGTGGGGAGGGGCTTTACACTTGGCCAAACCAAGTCCAAAAAAGCGAAAATTTTGAACAAATTTTTCAAATTACTTTTTTTTTGCAGTAATAAAAACCATTAGCTATTTAAATATTTTTGACGAATCAAGAAACTAAGAACTAAGAAATAACGGGAAACACTAGAGCAAAATTAACCTACCTCAAAGTGAAAAATTAAAAACGTGGTTTGTAATAGTGATACTCACTTTATGCATTTGATATTTTCACCAAATTCTTCCGTTTTGTAAGAATTAAGTCTCATGCAGATATTTAGAAAAATATATGTATCTTGGATACTTTTGAGTGCGTCAAATACTTATTGTGGATTAGAACTTTTTGTGTGTATAATATTCTAGATCAGACGAATTTTTGCATAAAAAGAAAGGTAATATATTTCCAGCAAACCCAAAATCTCCAAAAACCACAAACGACCACAGTCAAAACCAAATCAACAAACACTACACCAAAAAAAAAAAAAAAATCTTCAACTAGAACCCCATACCTATCACTAAAACACTAAACCAAACCAAAACCCTATTGTACCACTTTACTCTTTCACCGGTAGATTTCAGCATTGGTATTTTGTTGGCAGACCTTAAAGAACTGTATTGCATTCTCTGATTTCAATTTTCTTTGCTGCCTACAATTTGCAAAACCTAGGTTTTGTAACACCCACAAAGTTTAGGTCCAAATTTGACAAGTTTATAAAGATAAATGACCAAAAATAATTATGAGAAAAGGTAATGGGAAAAAGTATGATAAAGAAAAGAAAGCATATTATGTTAAGGGAATAAGTAAGGAAACTCCGTCCCACATGGAAGGTGGGAAAGAAATAAAAGCACTTTATAAGGAAAGAGTTTTCCATGGTAATGTTCTTATGGGGCTAACCACTCTCACTAGTCCTAACGGAGGGTGCGAAGCACCCGACGTGCACGCACATGGACACGGACTCGGGCAATGGGCGTAATGTGGCGTTTTGATAGCGCACTTGGCACTTCGTACGCTCGCATTGCCGCGAGCCGCATAAGGGCCGCTTTAATATTTTTGAACTGTGGAAGATAAACCAAGAAGTGACGAGTTAACAAAGTCCAGGAGTTGAAAATAAAAATTCTGATTTCCAGACCCATCGTGCTACGCGACAGGTATACAGACTAGATCATCGCGCTACGCGATGCAGTTTCCCATGAGTTTAGAAAAAGGGGCGTCACGCTACGCGATGGTCCAGAAGGAAGGGGGTATCGCGCTATGCGATGACACAGTTAAGTAACCGGATCAACCACGTGTCAACACGTGGCAACCTCTGGTGGATTGCGGCGTCGCACTATGCGATGGCTTGGGGAAAACCCCATCGCGCTACGTGATTGTGGTCAAAACTTTGCCTATAAAAGGGGGCTACGGGTTTGAAGTATTCTCATCCCAAAAACACCTTTCTTTACACACACATAACCTAGGGAGGCGTTCCCGACGATCGTGAGGTTCCAAGACTCTGATTTCTCATAAAACGTGCATGAATTGAAGTTCTGACGCTCCGTCGAGTGGTTAAACGAGTTTGAAACAAGGTTCTGACAGTTTAAGTAGAAGTGCTACTGGTACAAGGCTTAGGCAAATCAAAATACCCGCGTAAGGTAGGGATTCTACTTAAGTTATTATTAGTATTATTATTTAAAGGCTTAGACCTTAGTCAAGGATATAGTCTATACCTTGATCAAGTAAGTAAGTGAAATATAAACTTTCATAAAATAAGATTATTGATGAAATGTTGCTCTTTATTTTTTTTAAAGATATTACTTATGAAAGAAGAAACTTGATATATACGTTTCTTCATGATGAAGAAACGTAGCATATAAATGTTTTACAAAAGGAAATGAATATCAAGGTAAAGGTTATGCAAATAGACTTAAGGTCTATAGCTAGATTGTAGATCTAGTTATTTATAGAATGTTATTCTTGTACTATAGGTCCGAGATAAAGATCAGATATTGGTTGGTGAGAAATCTTGAAGTCAACAAAAGGTGAATACGTCCAAACCTTTTTATAGTGTGAAATGTTTTATGACGTGAATACGTCTATGTACTATATATTTTGAAAAGATATTTACTTTTTGAAACTATGGACTGTTATCCATATGTAAAAGAGTTATGGAAATATTTGCATGAGGGTTGGTTCAAATCCTCTAAAACGTTTTGATACAAGGTAGTACTAAACACTTAGACTAAAATACACATGTGTCTGGATCCTTACATATATGTACTGTAGTGGGCACACTACAGACATACTGACCATGAGGCAAGTGACTGTCTCTAGGGCGAGTGAAGTCCGATTATGTGGTTTGTGCGTATGTTTAGTTCTGATGAGATGGGATTGAGACCCACTGAGTCGTTGAACACTATTGGTATTGTGTCATTAAGAATTGTGAAAATGTTTTATTGAGTCAGCGTATTCACCAGCATATAGCTGACGTATTTTGAAACTGTTTTCAGGTAATCAGGAGTAAGGACTAGTGATGGATATGCCAGTGAAGATAGAAGAACACTAGGCATAGTTTACAACTGGTGGCTCAGCAAATTTTGTATTGAGGCATATATATATATTAAACTTATTTTTAAACAAGTAATTTTGTAAACCAAACAAGGGTATTTAATTCCCTATGTTATGAAAGTAAATATTTTAAATTAACATTTCCGCTGCAAACTCTGATAAATTGTCAAAAGTGGTACCAACTGTGAGTCACACGCCTAGGCCCGAAGGCGGGGTGTGACAGGTTGGTATCAGAGCCATCGGTTTTAGTGAATTAAGTATTTTATAAAGTACTTAGGCTTTAACCAATTTAAGTGTATGAAAGTACGGATAAGATATATATATGCTTAGAATTCTTAGAAATAGTAACTAACAGTTACCTCCTATTTTCACGTCTATAGAATGTCGAAAAGAGGAAATTCGAACGTTGAAGTCAATAGTGGACCCTCAAGGAATACGAGAGGGAGACTGAAGAAAAATGTCGAAAACCAAGTTGTCGAAAATCAGGAAGTGAATGTTACCCCTCCTGCTGATGATCAGTTCGTGAGAAAAGAAGATATGCAAGAACTGATTGCAAGAGGAATTGCCGAAGCTTTTCCCGCTATGCTCGAGACTATGAAAAAGAAGGAAACATCGAGCAATGAGAAATCTAATAAGTCTAAGTGAGAAGAAGAAGAAGAAGAAAAAGAAGAAGAAGAACATGTCAGCTCTAACGCTGATAGCGATTATAAGGAGAAGAAAACCAAGAAACAGAAGACTAAGAAAGGTTGTAGTTACAAGACATACCAGATGTTTAAGCCAAAGAATTTTGATGGAAGCGATGGAGTTATTGCTGCACTGGGATGGCTTGAAGAAATGGAAGCCATTAATGTCATTAGTAAGTGCTCTGAGGAAGAAGCAATTCAGTATTCCTCCCAATCGTTCAAAGGCAAAGCTCTACAATGGTGGAATACCCTTATTCAAGCCAAGGGTAGATTAAATATGTACAAGCTGAGTTGGGAAGAATTCAAGGATCTTGTAACCAGGAAGTTTTGCCCGATGAACAAAAAAGATGAAATTCAAATCAAGTTTTTAAATCATAGAGTCGTTGGGACAAATCTTAAGGACTACAATACTAAGTTCTTGGAGTATTGTAGGATAGTACCACACTTGGTAATGCCAGAAAATAACAAGGTCACTCGTTATATCTGGGTTTGCCAAAAGAGATTAGAGACATGGTTAGATCATCTCTGCCTCAAACCATTGATTCAACCATGGAGTTGGCTGGATATATGATGAATGGATTAATTAGAACCCGTGAAAAAGAAAAGAAAGAAAATCCCTTCAAGAGGGAGGTTGTGTTTAAGAAGAATGAAAGGGACAACAAGAAACCATATCGCGGGGAGAAGAAGAATTCTCAATCACCAATCCTGTTATGTAAGATATGTAACCGAAGACACTTTGGAAGGTGCAGGTTCAATCAGTCACTTACCTGTACCAATTGTAAGAAAGTGGGTCATGCAACCACTGATTGTTGGAAGAATAAGATTGCTTGTTATGGTTGTGGAGAAATGGGACATTTTCAAAATGAATGTCCGAAGAGAAAGACTAGAGGAAAAAGTGCAAGTGGTAGTGGAACCAAGAATGAAGGTAGGAAAGGAAATGCACGTGTTTTTGTGCTCAACACCGAGAAGGCAGCTGAGATGCCGGAAGTCATAACTGGTACGTTTCTTGTTAATAATGTTTATGCTAGAGTTTTGTTTGACTCGGGTGCAAACCAAAGTTATATAGATAAGAAATTTTGTAGTTTATTAAACAAACCCTTAGTTAAGTTAGACAAATCCCTCATGGTAGAAACGGCCGATGGTAATCAAGTTAGAATATTTGAAGTATTGAACAAGGGTAAAATTCTATTAGCAGGACATGTCATACCTGTCCAACTGTTACCCATGACATTGGCAGGCTTTGATATTGTCTTAGGTATGGACTGGTTATCTGATAATCAAGCCCGTATCTTATGTGATAAGAAAGCAATTGAAATTCATGCAAATGGGAAGACAATTCAAATAGCCGGAGACAAAAATGGAGGTCATGTTAGCTTAATCTCGATGATTAAAGCTAATAAATGTCTACGTAAAGGATATTTAGCATTCGTGGTGTATGTAACGGAAGAACCTAAAGAGAATAAATTAGAAGATGTATCAATTGTCTCAGAATTTCCTAATATTTTCCCAAAATAATTACCAGGAATACCACCGGAGCGTGATGTTGAATTTAGAATAGAGTTAGTACCTGGAACCGCTCCAATAGCTAAGTCCCCGTATAGACTAGCTCCAACGGAAATGAAAGAATTAAAGAAACAGTTAGATGAACTGTTAGAGAAAGGATTTATAAGACCGAGTTCTTCACTTTGGAGAGCTCCGATCTTATTTGTGAAAAAGAAGGACGGTTCGATGAGAATGTGCATCGATTATCGTGAGTTGAATAAAGTAACAATCAAGAACAAATACCCGCTTCCAAGAATCGACGATTTGTTTGATCAACTACAAGGAGCAAGTTGTTTTTCAAAAATCGATTTACGTTCAGGTTATCATCAATTAAAAGTCCAAGAAGAAGATATTCCAAAGACTGCATTTAGAACCAGATATGGACATTTTGAATTCATGGTTATGCCATTTGGACTTACAAATGCTCCCGCTGCATTCATGGATATGATTAATAGAATTTGTAAACCTTATTTAGATAAATTTGTAATCGTATTCATCGACGATATACTTATTTATTCTAAATCGAAAGAGGATCATAAGGTTCATCTTAGGATTTTGCTTAAACTACTTCGAAATGAGAAATTGTATGCTAAGTTTTCTAAGTGTAAATTTTGGTTACATGAGGTACAATTTCTTGGTCATGTTATCAATGCAAATGGAATCCAAGTAGATCCCGCCAAGATTGATGTAACACCCCGACCAAAGGCGGATTATACATCGGGGCGCCACATATTGTTTCATTACTCGTGACACTATTGGGTGTCAATATTTAATAAATACATTCATTCGCGCAGGCGCAGGGTAAACACAAGATATAAATAAACCAACATAAATTAATATATTATAAGGCAAAATATTCGAACAACAATAACTTGTCTTGATACATTTTAATCTAGGTCCAAAATAAAGAAAACTTCCTACGTGTCCACAAGCTCCGAAACAGCTACTGCAAACCTGAACATGTGTTAAAATAAACGTCAAACACTTGCGTGTTGGTGAGAAATCAAGTTTAATACAATACATAGATAACAATAAATCTGCGCGCAACATGTGTATGTCTGGTTTTCAACAAGGGTGTAATCTGATCGGGACCAACTCTAAGATTCATAAGACTGCCAGTGCTCACAATTGAGCTCACAAACAAGACAAACTGTGCATGTGTATACAAAAGAGAAAATCATAAACGATAGTTCTCCCGTGTTCATCTAATGGTACCATGAAAACTGCGGAATAGACCGACAAGACGGTTAATGATCCACACATACAAATAAACAGCCAAGTCTACGTCCTCAACACATGGGATACTGCGCGACTAAAGTTCATAAACAGTTTAAGACTCTAAGTTTGTATGAACACATGAACATCCCAAAACATTAAAAGCAAAAAGGGATTAGATACGAGATTACTCACTTGATAAACGATGCGGTGTAAGATAAAGCAAGAACCAACTTTAAACAAGCACAAGTTAACCTATAATTAAAGATTATTATTTTAATGATTGGTTTTAAGTCTTGATTATAAGTTAGCATAATTAATAAGTAAATTATTATATACAATATATATATATTACCGGAAAAGCAGGGCAGAACAGGGAGGAAGACGGAGGCAAAGAGGGAGGCGGCAGAGAGAGCAAGGAGGAGGACAGGAGAGGTTAAGTGTCTGTGTGTGTAGTGTTAAAACATTATTATTATTTATAGGAAAACCCTATGAGACATAATCCCTAGAAAAGGGGAAAAAGATCTCAAAAAGCAAAAGATTCCAAAAGCAAAAGATATGGAAAGATATGGCAGCTGCAGGGGACAAGGGAAAAGCTGACAGGTAACAGTAAAAGCATGGGCGGTTCAGAAAAAGGTACTGGTCAAGCATGGCAAAAGCAGATCTCAAAAGATTATGTCAGTCACTTTATCTGTCAACCAATGGGGTTGGTGCGCATGCTGCGCCGAAAGTAACTTTTCAGACAAAGCAGATTAGGTCAACAGCTCAAAAGATAAGACATCACAAAAGCAAACGGCTAGATTAAACAGGAGAAAAGACTCAAGGGTTAAGCGCGAGAAGGCATCGAGCGCGAAGGCAAAAGTGCGCGAGCGCGAAGGCAGACAGAACCAACCTTAACGCGTCGCGGGAAGAATTATATTTCTAAGCGCGCCGCGGGAAGAACTTCAGTTCTAAGCGCGTCGCGAGAACTTTATTCCTTAGCGCGTTGCGGGAAGAACGGTATCCATAGCGCGCCGCGGGAAGAACTAAAATCCTTAGCGCGCTGCGGGGACAGTTCGTCTCGCGTATCGCCGTAACAGGTGGTCTTCACGCAGGCTTCCTTGTAAGGAGTCTGGCGCGTGGAGCTGCGCAGACAATCTTAGGCGGGAAGGAACAAAGGACAGAGGGTTCAAGGCTTAAGGGCGGGATGGCGACAAGAGAGAAAAGAAGGCGGAACGAAAAGAGGAAGAGAGGAAGAGAGAGGGGACGGGACAGCGGGAAGGAAACGAAAGGCGGGAAGGAATATATATTATTATTATTAAAAGTAAAATATAAGTATAAATAAATATTAAATCACAAAAGAAAGAGAATCGGATCAGAGAAACGGGTACCTGGGTCGGGTCGGATCAGGGCAGATGTCACAGTCTCCCCTACTTTAAGAAATTTCGTCCCGAAATTTATCTCGCAGTAGGTTGCGCAGAGAACAGGTGCGGGTACTTGATCTTCATTTGATCTTCCCTTTCCCATGTAAACTCGGCTCCGCGCTTGGACTCCCAGCGAACTTTCACGATAGGGATACGACTGCGCTTGGTTTGCTTAACCTCGCGATCCATAATCTCAACAGGCTTCTCAACAAAATGCATAGTTTCATCGACTTGAACCTCATCAAGTGGAATGTGAATGTTCTCGTCAGCTAAACACTTCTTGAGATTGGATACATGGAACGTTGGATGCACATTACTGAGCGCGGGCGGCAGGTCAAGTCTGTAGGCAACTTTTCCTACACGCGCGAGAATCTTAAATGGTCCAACATATCGAGGAGCAAGCTTTCCTTTCTTCCCAAAGCGGACAACACCCTTCCAGGGCGACACTTTGAGGAGAACAAGATCACCAACTTGAAATTCGAGAGGCTTCCGTCTGCGATCTGCGTAACTCTTCTGTCGGCTTCTAGCAGTCAGCAGATGATCACGGATCTTGGCGATTTTATCGGTTGTCTCTTGAACAAGTTCGGGTCCTGTGATTTGAGTTTCACCCACTTCGCTCCAACAAATCGGGGAGCGGCACTTACGACCGTAAAGTGCTTCAAATGGGGCCATACCGATACTGGAATGATAGCTGTTATTATAAGAGAACTCGATCAAAGGCAGGTGTGAATCCCAATTACCTCCAAAATCAAGAACGCAAGATCGGAGCATATCCTCAAGAGTTTGAATAGTTCGCTCAGACTGTCCGTCAGTCTGGGGATGATATGCCGTACTCATGTCCAAGCGAGTTCCTAGCGCAGATTGGAGAGATTTCCAAAAGCGAGATATAAAACGGCCATCGCGATCGGATATGATGCTCAAAGGAGTACCATGGCGGCAGACTATTTCCTTCACATAAAGCTGCTCGAGTTGCTCAACACGGTAGTTTTCACGAATGGGCAGAAAGTGAGCAGACTTAGTCAAACGATCCACTATTACCCAAATGCTATCATGTTTGCTTGCTGTCAAAGGTAACTTGGTAATAAAGTCCATCGCTATACGTTCCCATTTCCACGTAGGAATTTCTGGTTGTTCGAGCAAACCAGATGGGCGTTGGTGTTCAGCTTTTACCTTAGAACAGGTCAGGCATTTAGCCACGAACACAGCAATATCCTTTTTCATACCGGGCCACCAATAAGTAATGCGCAAATCTCTGTACATCTTATCAGCGCCAGGATGAATAGAATATCGAGATTTGTGCGCTTCACTCAGGATATCAGCGCGAAGATTCTCATCAAAGGGAATCCAGATGCGATTGAGATAGCAGAGAATTCCACTCAGATTAGGCACAAAATGCGCTTCCGCGCCACACGCTAACTCGGCGCGAAGATTACCATTACTGATGGATGCGCGCTGCGCGTCACGAATACGCGATTCAAGGTTGCTCTGAATCGGCGCAAAGTGAAGCTGCGTGCGCGGCAAGATACAGTTAAGCTGGCAGGGTTTTCGGCTGAGCGCATCGGCTACCACATTAGCCTTACCAGGATGATACCGGATCTCACAATCGTAATCGCTGATGAGTTCGTTCCATCGGCGTTGCCTCAAGTTAAGTTCCTTCTGATCAAAGATATGCTGAAGGCTTTTATGGTCAGTGTAAAGGATACACTTAGTACCATAAAGGTAGTGTCTCCAGATCTTCAGGGCAAATACAACTGCACCAAGTTCGAGGTCGTGAGTTGTATAGTTCTTTTCGTGAACCTTGAGTTGCCTTGATGCGTAAGCGATAACCTTGCCTCGTTGCATAAGAACACAACCGAGACCTTGGTTGGAGGCATCGCAGTACACGACAAAATCATCATTACCCTCAGGTAGCGCAAGAACAGGAGCTTCACACAACAGACGCTTGAGCGTCAGAAAGGCTTCTTCTTGCTTCGAGCCCCAAATATACGGTTTACCTTTGTGCGTTAGAGCTGTTAAAGGCAAAGCGATCTTCGAGAAGTTCGAAATGAAGCGCCGGTAATAACCAGCTAAGCCCAGAAAGGAACGGATCTCAGAAGGAGAAGATGGCGTCAACCAGTTCTTGATTGCTTCAATTTTGGATGGGTCGACATGAATACCCATCTTGTTAACAACATGGCCAAGAAACTGTACTTCATCAGACCAGAATTCACACTTGGAAAGCTTAGCAAAGAGCTGCTCGGCTCTAAGCTTTTGCAACACCAACCGAAGATGTTGCTCATGCTCGGTCTTGGTCTTAGAATACACCAGAATATCATCGATAAACACGATCACGAATTTATCCAAGAAAGGCCTACACACCCGATTCATTAGATCCATGAAAACGGCGGGTGCGTTGGTTAAACCGAAGGACATGACCAAGAATTCAAAATGGCCATAACGAGTTCGAAAAGCAGTCTTCGGAACATCTTCATCGCGGATGCGCAACTGGTGATAGCCAGAGCGGAGATCAATCTTCGAGAAACAAGAGGCACCTTGGAGTTGATCAAAGAGGTCGTCAATACGTGGTAAGGGATAACGGTTCTTAATGGTGAGTTTGTTCAACTCGCGGTAATCAATACACATGCGAAACGATCCATCTTTCTTTTTAACGAACAACACCGGAGCACCCCAGGGCGAAGAGCTAGGGCGAATGAATCCTTTAGCAGTCAACTCTTGAAGTTGGCTTGCCAATTCTTGCATCTCAGCGGGTGCAAGACGATAAGGAGATTTAGCTACGGGGGAGGCACCAGGGACAAGATCAATACGAAACTCGACTTCACGAGCGGGAGGGATACCAGGAAGATCATCAGGAAAAACTTCAGGGAAATCACGCACAACAGGGATATCGCGAAGCTTCTTTTCTTCAGCAGGTTTAACCACATGGGCTAGAAATGCAATACACTTCTTCCGCATGAGTCTTTGGGCTTCGGCGCAAGACATAAGCTTAAGACCACTGGAGGGTTTTTCGCCGTAGATGTGAAGATCACCATTTTCTCGAGGTATGCGTATTAACTTTTTGGCGCAAATAACTTCGGCGCGATTATGCGAAAGCCAGTCCATACCAATGATAACATCAAAGCTCCCAAGAGGCATAGGGATGAGGTCAATCAGAAAATCGTTTTCGTTAAGGTTAAGCGTACAATCTTTAATCACCGAGTTAATTAAAACAGTTTCACCGTTAGCCAATTCAACTGAAAAATCTTCTTTTAAATCGTTGCGCGGTCGCGCAAGCTTCTGCTCGAAGGCGCGAGAGATAAAACTTCGATCGGCGCCAGTATCAAAAAGTACAGAAGCATAAAATCCGTTAAGCAAAAATGTACCATTAACTACGTCATTATTCGCTTGCGCTTGGTGCGCGGTTATGTTAAAAGCTCGTCCACGCGTCACTTGGTTCGAAATCTGGTTCACCGGATTCGCTTGTGTGATTTGCACTTGTAGTCTCGGGCACGCGTTCCGGAAATGACTGGGATCACCGCAGTTAAAGCACGATCTGGGTCGTGGGTTTTGGTAGGTTGGTTGAGGGTTTTGCGGGTAGACTGGTGGTGTTGGCGCAATTGGATTGGCGGGAAGGATTCTACAGTTTTCTGCAAGGTGACCAGTACGGCCACATCGGGTACAAAGTCGACACGGGGTTTGGGTTGGGTGGTGAAATCTACAGGTTGGGCAAAAGGGATGGTTTCCTGTGTAAGGTTTCTTAGTTGGCGGGGCAGGGAGTGCTGGATTGGTTAAGGCATAGTTGTGGACTATAGGGGGAGTTGGGTAGGCTGACAGTGGGTTAGGCGCATGAACTGGAGGTTGGTATGCGGGTTGCTGGACAATGGGCGGGTTGGTAAGCGCATAGGCCTTGCGCTTGCGCTTGAGGTTGTTACGGTTTGAGGGTTCAGGTTTGGTTTCTGTTGGTTCAGGGGCAGTCTTGGGTTTGGTCTTTTCTGTTCCCCGCAGGAACAGGGTTCCTGCTCTGACATGGTTGTCGCTGAGCACAGCGGCCAACTCAATGGCGTCAGAGAGGGTTACTGGGTTTCTGGCCCATACAGAATCTTGAATTTCCATGGGGAGACCCCCAAGGAATTTCTCTATGGCTCGGCGGGAAGGGGTGACAAGGTGAGGGACAAGCAGGCTTAGTTCATGGAAGCGCGTCGCGTACTCGCGCGCTTCACCGCTGTATTGCTTAAGATTCCAAAATTCCTCCTCTAGGCGCTTAATTTCGTTGGGAGGGCAGAATTCTCGCGTCAGAATTTCCTTGAATTCCTCCCATGTCATGCTAGAAGCAGCCTCTGCGCCACGCGCATGAGCTACTCCATTCCACCATGTAAGCGCTCTAGATTCCAGGACACTGAAAGCATACAGGGTTCGTCTGTCTGAGGGGCATTGGGTATGGAGGAAAGTGTTTTCAATCTTCTCAAGCCACTGGAGCATCACGGTGGCTCCTTCAAGACCTGTGAACTTTGGAGGGTTACCCGCGTTGAAGGATTTAATGTTGTAACCAGAGGTGTTAGCATTGTTTTGGCTCAAGGCTTGGGCTATTGCGGCGGCCATTTCCCGGGAACGTTGCTGCGAACGTCTGCGCGAGGCTTCTCTTCTCAGATGGCGGCGAGATAGCGGAGGCATTCTATAAAAGTTTTAATTTTGTTAATATCTTGGTTCTAGCGCAAAGTATAACCTTATAAAGCTTGGTTTCGCAGAGTTAGATACTATCAAAAGTTAAAGTAAAATAAATGACCCAAAATGCAGACTTAATAAAGGTAACAAATTCGAATCAAGAATCGACAATTCATGTATCACCATGACTTTCCGAATTCCCAATTTAAAATATACGAGCAAACGAGTATTGGAGATTGACGATTCATGTATCACCATGACTTTTCAATCTTCAATATAAAATATACAAGAAAATGAGCATTGGAGGTTGACAATTCATGTATCACCATGACTTTTCAAGTCTCCAACCTCAGAACATAATCGTAAATGGAAGTTGAAAATCAACTATTCATGTATCACCATGACTTTTCGGATTTTCAAATCCAACCAACGAATATGTAAGTAAAATCAATAAAAATCGAAATTCAACAAAAATCGAAATATCGCGAAATAAAACATAAAATCATATACTGCGCAAGCGCGAGCATATTCATAAATAACGAGTAATTAACAATAAGCGCGCAAACATGAGATTTCTCTCATGCGCGAGAGGGGACTCTTAGGTATTCTAGGCCGTTACGTCTAACCACCTATCCTAAAGTCAACGAGCTCTGATACCAATCTGTAACACCCCGACCAAAGGCGGATTATACATCGGGGCGCCACATATTGTTTCATTACTCGTGACACTATTGGGTGTCAATATTTAATAAATACATTCATTCGCGCAGGCGCAGGGTAAACACAAGATATAAATAAACCAACATAAATTAATATATTATAAGGCAAAATATTCGGACAACAATAACTTGTCTTGATACATTTTAATCTAGGTCCAAAATAAAGAAAACTTCCTACGTGTCCACAAGCTCCGAAACAGCTACTGCAAACCTGAACATGTGTTAAAATAAACGTCAAACACTTGCGTGTTGGTGAGAAATCAAGTTTAATACAATACATAGATAACAATAAATCTGCGCGCAACATGTGTATGTGTGGTTTTCAACAAGGGTGTAATCTGATCGGGACCAACTCTAAGATTCATAAGACTGCCAGTGCTCACAATTGAGCTCACAAACAAGACAAACTGTGCATGTGTATACAAAAGAGAAAATCATAAACGATAGTTCTCCCGTGTTCATCTAATGGTACCATGAAAACTGCGGAATAGACCGACAAGACGGTTAATGATCCACACATACAAATAAACAGCCAAGTCTACGTCCTCAACACATGGGATACTGCGCGACTAAAGTTCATAAACAGTTTAAGACTCTAAGTTTGTATGAACACATGAACATCCCAAAACATTAAAAGCAAAAAGGGATTAGATACGAGATTACTCACTTGATAAACGATGCGGTGTAAGATAAAGCAAGAACCAACTTTAAACAAGCACAAGTTAACCTATAATTAAAGATTATTGTTTTAATGATTGGTTTTAAGTCTTGATTATAAGTTAGCATAATTAATAAGTAAATTATTATATACAATATATATATATTACCGGAAAAGCAGGGCAGAACAGGGAGGAAGACGGAGGCAAAGAGGGAGGCGGCAGAGAGAGCAAGGAGGAGGACAGGAGAGGTTAAGTGTCTGTGTGTGTAGTGTTAAAACATTATTATTATTTATAGGAAAACCCTATGAGACATAATCCCTAGAAAAGGGGAAAAAGATCTCAAAAAGCAAAAGATTCCAAAAGCAAAAGATATGGAAAGATATGGCAGCTGCAGGGGACAAGGGAAAAGCTGACAGGTAACAGTAAAAGCATGGGCGGTTCAGAAAAAGGTACTGGTCAAGCATGGCAAAAGCAGATCTCAAAAGATTATGTCAGTCACTTTATCTGTCAACCAATGGGGTTGGTGCGCATGCTGCGCCGAAAGTAACTTTTCAGACAAAGCAGATTAGGTCAACAGCTCAAAAGATAAGACATCACAAAAGCAAACGGCTAGATTAAACAGGAGAAAAGACTCAAGGGTTAAGCGCGAGAAGGCATCGAGCGCGAAGGCAAAAGTGCGCGAGCGCGAAGGCAGACAGAACCAACCTTAACGCGTCGCGGGAAGAATTATATTTCTAAGCGCGCCGCGGGAAGAACTTCAGTTCTAAGCGCGTCGCGAGAACTATATTCCTTAGCGCGTTGCGGGAAGAACGGTATCCATAGCGCGCCGCGGGAAGAACTAAAATCCTTAGCGCGCTGCGGGGACAGTTCGTCTCGCGTATCGCCGTAACAGGTGGTCTTCACGCAGGCTTCCTTGTAAGGAGTCTGGCGCGTGGAGCTGCGCAGACAATCTTAGGCGGGAAGGAACAAAGGACAGAGGGTTCAAGGCTTAAGGGCGGGATGGCGACAAGAGAGAAAAGAAGGCGGAACGAAAAGAGGAAGAGAGGAAGAGAGAGGGGACGGGACAGCGGGAAGGAAACGAAAGGCGGGAAGGAATATATATTATTATTATTAAAAGTAAAATATAAGTATAAATAAATATTAAATCACAAAAGAAAGAGAATCGGATCAGAGAAACGGGTACCTGGGTCGGATCGGATCAGGGCAGATGTCACAATTGAAGCGATAGCTAAATGGGAAATTCCGAAATCACCAACTGAAGTTCGAAGTTTTCTAGGTTTGGCTGGATATTATAGAAGATTCATTGAAAATTTCTCCCGTGTAGCAGTTCTCTTAACTTCTTTAACTCGAAAGAATGTTAAGTATGAATGGGGAACCAAACAACAAGAAGCATTTGACTTGCTTAAACAAAAGCTTACTAATGCACCTATACTGGTTTTGCCAGAAGGTACAGAAGACTTTGTTGTATTTAGTGATGCATCTCATTCAGGTATGGGTTGTGTACTAATGCAACGAAACAAAGTAATAGCTTATGCTTCTCGACAATTGAAAGTACACGAAAAGAATTACACGACTCATGATCTAGAGTTGGGTGCTATAATTTTTGCTTTAAAGTTATGGAGACACTATCTATATGGAGTGAAGTTTATTATGTACACTAATCATAAAAGTTTAAAACATATCTTTGATCAAAAGGAACTTAATATGCGTCAAAGAAGATGGATGGAAACCCTAAGTGATTATGACTGTGAAATCATCTATCATGAAGGAAAAGCAAATGTAGTAGCTGACACATTGAGTCGTAAAGAACATGAAAAACCCAAAAGGGTTAGAGCCTTAAGACTGGAACTACAAATAGATTTAATTGCACAAATCAAAGAGGCTCAAAAGAAAGCAATAGAAGAAAACCAAATCTCCGAAGAAAAACGGAATGGTAC
The DNA here is from genome assembly GCF_021521415.1 of Bidens hawaiensis. Taxonomy (NCBI): domain Eukaryota; kingdom Viridiplantae; phylum Streptophyta; class Magnoliopsida; order Asterales; family Asteraceae; genus Bidens; species Bidens hawaiensis. Next base: position 59,976 of record NW_027499803.1, on the reverse strand, counting down.
AATTGACATTTTAATCAAATGAGATGATGAGATACTCAGACTTGGAACTAGAATCTGGGTACCAAAGATTGAGGATTTACGTGAAAGGATTATGAATGAAGCTCATCGATCAAAGTATATGATGCATCCCGGTAGTGATAAAATGTATCAAAATCTTAAACCTAACTACTGGTGGAACAGGATGAAAAAGGATATTGCTTTGTTTGTAGCCAAATGTTTAACATGTTTGCAAGTTAAGGCTGAGCATCAAAAACCTTCAGGTTTGATACAGCAACCTGAATTACCTGTATGGAAATGGGAGATGATAACAATGGATTTTATTACAAAACTCCCAAAGACTACCCGACAACATAACGCTATTTGGGTTATTATTGATAGGTTAACTAAGTCTGCTCATTTCATACCTATCAATGAATCTTACTCTATGGATAGATTGGCATGAATATACGTAAACAACATAGTATCATTACATGGTGTGCCATCACCTATCATATCTGATCGGGATAGTAGATTTACTTCTCATTTTTGGAAAAGTTTCCAACAAGCGTTAGGAACTCAATTAAATCTTAGCACTGTTTATCATCCTCAAACTGATGGGCAGAGTGAGAGAACAATTCAAACGATTGAAAGGAGTGACTTGGATTGAAAAAAAAAATGGCTGATTCACCACACTTTGGACGAAGAATGGAACAGAGACATGAAAAATAAGACATTTTAAAGGAAAAAAAAACTAAATTAGTTGTTTCTCTCCAAAAACACCCTTGCTGAAAAACCCGATAAAACCTATCACTCACACCGAAAACCTATGGAAATATACTATCTTTTAACGTGTGCGCCATTTCACAAAATGGGTGGAGAATTGATCTCTCGACAAGCATATTTTCTACATGTTGCAGGAGTGTTTAAACATACAACATTACACGTATGTCCAGATATAAAATCGAGTGTGTGTGAACATTGCGAGCATGTGACATTTTTCATAAATTGAAGTTCATAAAAGCAAACCACAGCTTTAAATATCACTGCATATATTAACATGTTTTGCTTTTATGAATTACCTGGACTTTTTGAAATTTCTAGGCTTATTTAGCTTTGGTTCAATGTGTTGTTAGAAGAATTTGTTAAGAGCATGCATGAGGGAAAGCAAGGTTCAAGTGTGAGGAGATTTGATGTATATAAAGTTATACATCTTTTCAGAACTAAAATATATCCAAACAAGCATAATATTAGAAATAATATTTGAATAAATAACCACTAATGCTTATAATTTTTTATTTCTAGGTAATTATAGCCTTAAAGAATAAAATAAGCTTATATACGAAGAAAAACAGAGAAAACTGTGAAAACCGACTCAACACATCCCATGTTGAAGCAAGACATGGCCCATGTTGCAAGAAAAAGACAAAATTCAGAAGTTCCAACACGGCCCATGTTGGGCTATAATTAACGGTTTCCGCTTTTGTTATTGGGTTTTGTTTGGGCTACACTATGTAGACCGAAATCAGGGTTTTGGTGGGCTTTAAACGTATTTGGGCTTAGGTTTAGATGTGACTATATATGGTGTGAATGGTGGGGTTGAAGAGGAGGAGAGATAGAGAGAAAGGAATCATTGTGTGAGTAATAATATACGTGTGTTTTAAAGCAAGCATCATTGTGTTTACTATTTATCTGTTTGTTATTGAATCGGTTCTTTGTTAGATTCCGTCTAACAACGAATTTCCTTGATATCACATTAAAAGATCCATTTATGGTGCTGACAAGTATGGTGATCGTTCTGGAGTTGTTTCCTGGGGATATGATATGGATAAAAAATGTGGTGGGTCAAACGAAAGTCGGGTAGCACCGAATATTATAAGAAAATGAAGAACTTTGGTTCGTGGACAAAGGTTGACTTGACAGATCTGATTAATGCTCCTTTCCACAACCCGAACAATGATCCAAAAGCCATTAACTTCTGGAATTGTTTGAGTAATCAGGTTGAACGAGGGTTCACCAAGATGACTACTGCAGAGTCATTTCTCAAGAAGGCAAAGGGGGTACGTGATCCTCACACCAACAAGACCTTGGTGAATGTGATGTGGCCTCTAACTGAAAAAGTGACGGCCATTCCAATCACCAAGAGATTTCCTGAGGGTACTCTTGATGGAATGAAGTTTTGAACGTATAATGGTGAAACAACTACTGTCATTATAAGGCTGACCCAAGGACAGTATCGTCTTGTTGATCCAAGGGATTTACTGAAATTTGGTGAGAAGGATAAAAAGACTCTTAGCGCCTTTCGGATTAAAGCTGAACCACTTCATGAACCCACCGCTAAGAAGTACACGAGTATGGTGGGTTCGATTATACGAACAGGGTTATGGGCAGGTGCTTACAAAGAAGCTGATGCTGACATACTTAAGCTCGAGTGAAAATCAAGCGATAAACCAAGGGGGAGAATGTTGGCTATACTTAATGGTTTACGCTTTTGTTATTGGGTTTTGTTTGGGCTACACTATGTAAACCTAAATCAGGGAATTCGGTGGGGTTTAAATATATTTAGGCTAAGATTTTGATGTGACTATATATACGGTGTGAATGGTGGGGTTGAAGAGGAGGAGAGATAGAGAGAAAGGAATCATCATGTGAGTAATATTAAAGGCTAAGCACCCGACGTTATATACTTGTCTTTTGAAGAAGCATCATTGTGTAAACTGTGTTTATCTGTTTCCTATTGAATCGGTTCTTTATTAGAATCCGCCTAACAACGAATTTTCTTGATATCACATTGAAAGATCAATTTATGGTGTTGAAAAGTATGGTGATCGTTCTGGAGTTGTTTCCTGGGGATATGATGTGGATAAACAAATGTGGTGGGTCAAACGAAAGTCGGGTAGCACCGAATATTATAAGAAAATGAAGAGCTTTGGTTCGTGGACAAAGATTGACTTGACAGATCTGATTAATGCTCCTTTCCACAACCTGAACAATGATCCAAAGGCCATTAACTTCTGGAATTGTTTGAGTAATCAGGTTGAACGAGGGTTCACCAAGATGACTACTGCAGAGTCGTTTCTCAAGAAGGCAAAGGGGGTACGTGATCCTCACACCAACAAGACCTTGGTGAATGTGATGTGGCCTCTAACTGAAAAAGTGACGGCCATTCCAATCACCAAGAGATTTCCTGAGGGTACTCTTGATGGAATGAAGTTTTGAACGTATAATGGTGAAACAGCTACTGTCATTATAAGGCTGACCCAAGGACAGTATCGTTTTGTTGATCCAAGGGATTTACTGAAATTTGGTGAGAAGGATATAAAGACTCTTAGCGCCTTTCGGATTACAGCTGAACCACTTTATGAACCGGCCGCTAAGGAGTACACGAGTATGGTGGGGTCAATTATACGAACAGGGTTATGGGCAGGTGCTTATAAAGAAGCTGATACTGACATACTTGAGCTCGAGTGAAAATCAAGCGATTAACCAAGGGAGAGAATGTTGGGCTATACTTAATGGTTTACGCTTTTGTTATTGGGTTTTGTTTGGGCTACACTATGTAACCGAAATCAGGGATTTCGGTGGGCTTTAAATGTATTTGGGCTTAGGTTTAGATGTGACTATATATACGGTGTGAATGGTGGGGTCTAAGAGGAGGAGAGATAGAGAGAAAGGAATCATCGTGTGAGTATAGTAAGGGCGTAAGCACCCGACGTAATATACGTGTGTTTTGAAGCAAGCATCATTGTGTTTACTGTGTTTATATGTTTGTTATTGAATTGGTTCTTTGTTAGATTCCGCCTAATAACGAATTTCCTCGATATCACATTGAATGATCCATTTACGGGACTTACAGCCCATGTTGACACCACCACACCTCATGGTGAAAGTATAAGAGGAAAAGACAAAAATTGATGAAAATACATACCATGTTGATACCAACATGCCCCATGGTGATAGTACAAGAGAAAAGACAAATGGAAGCTTATGAAACTCACCACGGGCCGTGCCAAACTCACAACGTGTGACATTCGTGACAAGTCCAGATATATCTTAACTATTACATAATGATTAAACGATTAACCGAACAATACTGATCATGACTCGGATATATCAGGTGGGTATCTATAAGTGATTTATGTATAATAGTAATGTTGGTGCTTAAACGTCTATAGCTAGGGTCTTGTATGCATTAGAGTTAGTCGTAAATGTCATATTTTGTATGTGTCAACGCATAAGTCTACATATGTAACACATAAAATATGCGGCGCATAAGTTATGCTCTGTATAACATATGCGCCCCATATGTTGGTTTCTGAAGTCTATAAATAGTTTAGACTTATGCGTTTGAAGGAGATTTCTAGATCTGACCAGATTGTACTTGTGCTTAGACATTGTCATATTAATTTTATATTTTGACTTTTGATGATATATATGAAGATTTGAAAACGATTCTAGTGTGTTTTCGAATTTAATGGATTTTGCAGTTTAAAGTAAATATAGATAGTATTATACGTAGATCCTACATCACTGCACGACATCAGGGTACGCCATCGTTAAAGTGGTATCAGAGCATTGGGTTCATTATCTGTTGGGAACCGCAAGATTCATCATTTTTACAAGATTGTTCATAATTTCTGAAGATTTAACCGTTAAATTTCTTTCAAAATTTCACATAACATCCTATTAGTGGCCAAGATGAACCCTTAAAAGTTTCAGACTCATTCATCATTGATTTCATCTCCAAAATTGCAAAAATGTTAATCTTGGACATTTGCGGCGCGTCAGTTTTCCAAGTATAACTCTTTCAACACATAAGTCTTCTTTGAAACATACACACCACATAACTTACATGGAGAGTAACTTACACGCTATTTTGGAACTTACATATTGCTGTGGAACATATACGCTGACTAGGAGTCTTACACGTTGACCAAGAAACTTACTAGTTTGACCAAAACATATGTGTTGACTAGTTTTTGAAAAATGGATAGTTTGAACGCATTTGTGTCTCAACTTTCGAGCTTACTTTAGAATGTTAATCTTGAGAATGAAGTGGGAATCTCAAACAAAACTCCAAAGCTGTTAAGGATGGAAGATTACCTATCGTGGGCTGACAAGTTCGAGACATATGTTTAGGCAATAAACTATGGCACATGGATAACAATGGAAGAGGAGTATATAATTCCAAAGAACGAGAATGGAACCAACTATCAACTTTCACAAATCGATAAGAGGGATAAAGCTACTTTTCTGAGGGAGAAGAAAATTTTGAACCCTTTCCAACAAGAAATTATAGTTGAAATTTTCCAGTTACCACAACACAATGGATCGTGCTATTCAATCTGGAAAGCCTTGTTGAACAAAGAAAAAGGGAATCCCGAGATGAGGAAAATCAAAATGGATCTTTTGAAGAAAGAATTTGATATATTCACGATGGTAAAAGGTGAATCGTTCACACAACTCATTGAACGTTATTGCCATCTAGTGAATGAAATGAAGTGATTGGGAATCGAAAAAGTAGAGTATGAATATATGACAAGCTTGCTGATGCTTTACCAGAAGAGTGGGGAACATTCATTATGATCCAACGGTCAAACCCGATAGCTTATGCTCATTTGATTCTTGCAAGATTCATTGAAAAGCTGGAATCTCAGGAATTGGAAATCAGGAATAAATAGAAAATGAAGAGTTCAGCCATCTCACAAGATATTGGATTTTACTATAAAAGTTCACAATCTATAGTTGCTCCAAGTCCTAAAATCCAAACTTCTTACTATATAGAAGGTCCTGGGATTGCTTTTGTGGGAAATATTCCTCAGACTCCTTAATACAGCAGTAGATATTCTAGAACTATACCAAAAGATCAACAATCGATGGAGAATTGTGGCTTTCTTGGGTTTGGTGTTGGATTCTTATGAATGCTTAATCGCAGGTAGAATAGGAAACTTCTACATGACCATGGAGGATTAAATCAACCTGGAGGAAATGGAGACGCATGATATACGTTGGTGTATTGCTAGTGTTATTAGAAGGGCTCAAAGATTTAATGAAATCACCGAGAGAAACAGTCTTGATGGGTCTCTTCTAAACTCGGATTTGATAAATCTAAAGTTAGGTGTTTTAGATGCAAAGAAAAGGGACACCTCAAGAGGGAGTGTACAAACTGAGAAGTTGGAGATAACGGGGCTAATCCATTTGGTAGGGATTACAATAGGCAGGCTGTTTACCATAAGAGTTAAGCTGAATCAGTTAACAATGGCAAGAAACCAGTTGAGGCTTCATCTTCACAACCTAATGCTTGTCATGCATCACAAGAAGATGAAGGTTTCAATTGGAACAATCTCTTGTTTCAAGCGAATGTGGCTGAGTTGATGACAGCTGATAAGGTTGAAGTAGCTGCTGAGAAGGTGACAGTTGAAGAAGATGTGGATGCTAAGGTGATGGTTGCTGAAGTGGAGGAGAATGTTGATTATGTAGCTATTCAAGAGAGTGTTGAGGGGACAGAATTTCTGGACAAAATTACTACTAAGTTTGTAGAGAAGATAACTGTAGATGAGAAGACTGAGGATGCTGATGCTGAGAATCCAAACTTTATCAAAGCCTTTTGATCCTGTCACACTTTACCTTTGCCTTGAGCATCTCGGATTGAAGTTGTTCAATTTTTTTCGAGAGGTCCTCCAATTTTGCAGAGATAAAGGCACTATTGTTGACATGGTGTATGCCTTTGTGTGATGGGATTGACCGTCTAGTGTCGGCTTGCAATATTGGCTCATGTTTATCTCGTTGTTTAGTTCCGCCATCAAGGATTCCTCTTGGTTTTCCTCGGTTGTAGTATCTCCTTCCGATTCATCCTTAACTCCTTTGGTCGCTTTTTGTGCCCGAGTGCGTGTTCTTCGGTGAAAGTGGTGATCGAGTTCGGAAAGTGGCGAAACAAGTTCGGGTTTAGATGTATAGAACATACACTACTTTAGAAAGTAAAAGGTCTAATAGCACAACTAAAATTAAAATTAACTAAGCAACTTATAAAACTAGAAAGATAATAAACTAAAATAAAAGTAAAAATATTTTTGTTCTTTTATATTTTGATAAGTTTTTAAATATGTATAAACAATGGTTTCGTAAATACTTGGATTTTTTGAAAAATTCACCGTGTGTTCCCGTCAATGGCGCCAAAAACTTGATGTAGTGTGTGTATGGTATGAAAAGTTGTTAGTTTTTCAAAATGTTTTGCTCACATAAAGTCGAGTTTTAAATTTATAAAATGATTTTAATATTAACTAGACCACACATAACTAGCCAAGTGTACCTATCATATATTGCAGTATAGTACGGGTAAGAACCAAGTATCGATCTACGGGCACACTTGTTTGATTTTTACTACTAAATCGTTGTACTTATTTTAACCGGAAGTAAACATCATAGTAGTTTCGCTTTAACAAGTAAATTAAAAGAAATTTAAAAGCATATATTAAAGACAATAATTTTGGATTTTTATATTTTTTATAGCAATTATCAAGGATAAAAGGGTACTATCTTGGTTAAACTCCTTTTAACTTAGTTTAACAATTAGTTGGTAAACATGTGATATAAATTTGCTTTGGTAATTTAATGTGGGAATAACATCTTATTCCTAAGTCATATTATTCCATGATAATTAAAGAAAAAGATATGCATAACTTCATGATCTCCACTAAAGCATCATTTTGTTTAAGCAAGTTGGTTTATATTAGGTATTCATAAGATAACTCACTTTAAAGATGAAACAATCCCTTAAATTACTAAGTGAATTATCTTTGATATTTTAGCAAAAATAACCTTTGTTTTATACTTAAAAAACCAATTAAAATTACTTAATTTGTAAAGGATCAACCTTGAATTAACAAGTATTAACCCACACAACTATTGGATAATTATAGAACTTTGTAATAACCACCCAAGAGTAGTTTAAAATAGATTATGTTGAACACTCACTTGACAAGTAATCAACCAATTTTAATGGATTAATATCAACAATCCGTTTACACATCATTGTTAGCATTCCCATTTTAAAGATGATTAAATAAAACTAATACTCCGTTAGGTTCATGTTTATATGAGGATTTATGTTTTATCAACCAAGTCCTTACAAGAATGGCATTTCCCCGGCTTATCATCAAGCTTGGTACTTAGTATCTATTTTAAAGTTTATATTATCCAATCTATCACAAGAATGGAAGTTCCCTGGCTTATTATCAAGCTTGACACTTGGTGTATCTTTTAAGAGTGTTTTAACATTCCTCATCGTCAGATAATTACAACATAACCTTTACCTTTTCCATCACATGTTTAACTAATATTATTAAACTTTGTCAAGATTCATTACAAACCAAGATGATACCATGAAAGTTTAGCCAATACTAAGCATAATGTTATGCATCAAAGTAATAGATACAAAGATGATCAAATTAGAACAATCTAACCAATTTGGATGACTAATCTTTTATGCTAATAACATCTTTCAAGAGCTTAATCTCCTTGGTTTTCTTCTAAGTGGATGGATGGGATAATTCCCTTATTAATGGTGGTGAAAACAGGTGGGTGAAGTGTATTAAGTGTTCTTGGTGGTGTGTTGAAGTTGTAGATGAGTATTCAATTTATAGGCTGATCAGGTCTTTCCACACGGACCATGTTGACATGGGCGTGGTCATGTTGACTCTTTTGTTTGATAGCATTAAATGCTCGTTGTCTGAAAGTACAGCAGGAGAGAGAGCACGACCCGTGTTGATCCAGGAAGCTCCTATTTTGTCTTTTCTCTTGTACTATCAACAGGGGGCGTGCTGTTGTCAGCATGGCTCGTCCTCAGTTTTGTCTTTTCCTCTTGTACTTCCAACATGGGGTGTGTTGTTGTCAACATGGGTCATGTTGTGACTTCTGAATTTTATCTTTTCCTTGTATGCTTGTAGCATGTGGTGTGTTGAGTCGGTTTTCATAGTTTTCTCTGTTTTTCTTCGTATATCAACTCATTTTATTATTTAAGGCTATAATTACCTAGAAATAGAAATTCTAAACATTGGTGGTTATTTATTCTAATATTATTGCTAATATTATGTCCATTTGGAGATATTTTAGTGCTGAAAAGATGTATAAATTTATACACATCAGCATGATCTATAAAATATAAATTATTTTACAGACAATGCAGCAACACAAGTCCAATAAAGCGGTTAACGAAACTGCAATTGAGCATTGACTTGGTTGTTGACTTTCTAGTCAGAAATACAAAGAAAGTTAACTGGTCCCAAAAAAAAAATTGAAGTTAACGAATAAGACCACGAGGCCATAACAAAGTGGCACATATCATAAGACAATGAGAAGAAGGGGTAAACGTCTGATATGTTTAACATATCATATAAAAACTCATGTAGTATAATTAAGCAACTGATATTGAAGCGGCACATGTCAAAACACCACATAATAGTATTATTCCAAAAAGCATAACACAAAAGCATAAACCAATGATGTTATATGAAACAACTAAAGTAAAATAAGGCACGATAATAAATGATAAAAGAACATATATTAATTTGTTGGAAGCTTATCTCATTTATACCTGTCTTGATTTTTAGACCCGCATATTTGGCGTGTCCTTGGTTTCTGTGGTCGTTTGGTTGTTATATGTTCACGAATAGACTTGAAATGTTCTTTAGATCCACAACCTTTACTCTAATGCCGACTGGAATACGAACAATGTCTTCAGAAGTCTAGTTAATTCCCAGTAAATTGGTAATTCGGTCGTTGTTGGGCTCAATTTAGGGTTCCGATGCAGACTCATCTGCCTAAACCATATATCCTTGAAAAAATTTATTAAACATAGATAGCTCATCCATTTTTCCTATCAAATGTTGAACAACACATTCAACACCCAACATGATGTCACGAACAACACCTTGAGCACCCTGAACATTATTTAGTTTTTCTTTCTTAGTGGGTAATCGTAAGGATGATTTTGGAACAACTTCCCTTGTTCAGTTCCTCAATACATAGTGTTTTAGGAAGACTTTAACTTCGCATAAGTTAAGCACGTAAAATATATGTCTGCATAATAATCGATATTACTCAAACCTATGGAAACTATACGTGACAACTATGTCAACCTCTCTAAAATATACCTACAAAAATTAAGAAAATAGCATTATGATAACAACACTCAATTAATTTCGTTGATGTGAATATGGTTTTTAAGAAAATATATAAACATGTTAAGATGACATGTAGCTCAAACAAAACATTGCCGTCAACATCTTTGTCCTTTATGGAAAACTTTGTAAAATGCCAACTGGAGAGACGGCCATAGACCCGCCTCTATAAATAGAACAATGAATTTCTTTTTGTACATCATTTAAAATGTTTATTTTGTATATCTTGTTCTCTTTTCTCTCGATTTCAAGATCGCTGATAAAATCTGGATTCGTGTCTCGAGTGTCATGGTCATTCTTTTGGTGTTTATATCTTTGATATTCCATTGCAGTTTTAAAATGAATTAGAACTCAACAAGCGTCAGGCTATTGTTAGACACTTGACCAAAAAAATGGTTCTCACTCTCGGACCATGATGTTATTCGCAAGAGGACCGGCTTAGGTTCCTACCAGTAATAAGCGGGAATAAAATCACTCCTCATAGAGTACATATCAGTCAACCATTTGCGTCCTGCTAAATTAAAAATCCGTCCATACGATATGTCACAAATCCTTCTTTTGAAGGTTACCAAAGTCCTCCCAACTTGATTAAAAAAAACGTTAGTTGGTTCTGTAAAACATATATAGTACAAAGTGCTTATGATTACATTTTCTACAAGTTTTCGCAGAATGTGCCACATGCACAGCCAGTGTCTCGAATTAGTAAAGATCTGCTGGATGGCATTTTTCATAACCGCGTCTTGGTCGATGACAACAACAAAAGGCTCCCTGCCCATCGATTTCTTAAAAACTTGTAACAACCACTTATAGGACTCAGTAGTCTCGGATGCTAGCAATGCTGCACCAAAAGTTATATTGCAATGGTGGTTGTCAATGCCAATAAATGGGAAAAAAACACCATATCATACCTATAAAAAGAGTAAGTGAATATCAGCACAAGCTAAAAAATGATAATAATGATAACCGGAAAAAAAGTATGGAAAACATACTTACTTGAACGAAACGTTGAGTCAAAAGACACTACACTCCCAAACATAATATAATTACGTTTCATTTCTTCGTTGGCCCAAAATAAACTAGCAAGCTTACCCCTATCACTAGTAGTGTATTAACATGTAAAATCAAGTAGATATTCCTTTTTATCTATTAATCTCTGAACAACCATTTGAACATCGTCTTTACCGATGTATAATATTCCTTTTGAAGTTCTTACAATCATTAGCAGTAGCACCAACCTCTTCAAATCCACCGTAATGTGTTCTCATGAAATTAAAGGCCTTTACAGGTCCTATATTCATTTTTGACAAACTCATAATTATTTCCTGTTTTACATATGTAAGTTGTTTGGCAGCACGCATAGTGGATGGTTATGTTCTTCAAAAAAGGCATAAAGTTTGCATGTGTTGTTATCCGAAAGGGAAAGCTTCAAATGTGCGTGACATCCTGTTCGAATAGAGGGCTAGTTACGACGTTTCTTGGTAAGATCTAAAGCCTGAGAATCATTTGAGTATCAACTTTAGTAAAAGTTTTATAACCTTCTTTTGAACAAACAAAATATTTTAAGGTTATCAAACATGCTTGGTTACTTGTGTATTCCTTCTAACCGTGAATCCACCCAGCTTGGCATAGTTAACGTAGAATGCAAGACCTTGATCAAGGGTTTGAAAAATCATATCCGTTTGTGGCCTTTCAGAAAGTGGAACATCTGGAGTATAATACTTCATACTAGACCTAGGTGATGTTCGAACTATACCAACACCATAGATCTCGTTAGCATCTTGCTTAACAAACGAATATGTAAAAGAACATTATGTAACATATCAAAACAAAATAAAACATTAAAATATTTGGTCGTGTATAAAACATCAAACTAAATTAATATAAAACAACAAAAGAACAAGCATAGATTTATTAAAACTATATTAGTAATCTTACATGTTTGTATCTACACACCTAATATGATACGCTACATTTAGGAGTAATCTGTAAACAACACATATTGGGTAAAGAAACCTAAATGATTTAAGCTTGGTAATTATGTTTAGCATAATAACACGGACAATATGCCAAACGACATATGCGTAGGGTTGGAGTGTTAAAGTGTTTACATTATGTTTTGGATTAATCTGTAAAAAACAACACAAGATTGCTATACAACTTAACCTGAATGTTCAGGGGTTTTTAGTGATTATGTTTAGCATAACCATCTCCAAAACAACATATTTGTAGGTTGGTGCGATAAAATGTGTATAACTATGTTAGTTGTAACAAAAATCAGAAACCCTAAAGTAATGAAATCAAAATGTGTATCAATAGACAACACCATAACCTTAATGTAGACAACTGTGTGTAGGTTTTGTTTCTTGTAATAAAATTCAGAAACCCTAAACTAACGAAATCAAAATGCTTATCGATAAAGAAGAGTTTGATATTTGTGCACTACAACCTTTATGAGTAGAAAACAATAGAACAATAAAAGATTGATAAACAGAGATACGTGCATGGTATTGTAGAAGTGTGATAGAAAAAAATACACTGATTATCCATGGCCTCATTGATAGGATATGAGATCGTGGAAAATTGTAACGGATCTGATGCATGATTACAGGAATTGAAGAGATCAGATTTTACAATATTGCCCTTTGTAATTTCATTATTATTTTTCATTTGCTCTATTCTAGTAATTGGTTATTACATTTCACACCAAAATAACACTTACTATTTGATCTTTCCATGACATGCATGTATCCTCGTATGTTTCTTTTAATAGTACTGCAGTAGTAAGATATAATAAAAGAAGTAAAAAGTAATTTAAAGAAACTGTGATGACACCGTAACACAAACACCCGCACATGCATACCATTAGTTGTTCAATGCGTGGTGCATCATGAGCCGACAGGAGGAGTCGGAAGCTGCATTCTGGTGGCTGGTTAACTAAAGCTACCACTTTGATTCCATTCAATTCAAATCTATTGCTATATTCGAAACCATCATCAACGTATTTCAATTTCTTATTTCTACTACTACTACTAATTACGTCTACAACAAATATATTGAATGCTTCATAATAAATAGTTCATGTTATCTTGTGTATGTTTTCAAATTAGAATAATTAGTATACATTTTATTATGTTTACCACCAGTTTACCTCATTTCAACTCGATTAGATATATTTACAACATTTCACTTGTGTTTGGGTTCATTAAATGAAACTGCCACTAGAATATATTATTATTATTGTTGTTGTTTCGGTTGAAAAATACTGCCTACCTAATAAATGCAATGTTTTTTTGGTCTTCTAAAATCTTTTAGAAAAAGTTACATGATTTGGGGATATTCAGAATATATATATATTTTACTCATTTTGACATATGAATAATAATAATAGTAATAATAATATTCCTATTATATTTTATTGGGATTCTTATCAGTAACCATGTGATGCCCTGCCCCATGCCTGGAAGGTAGCATCACTAGATTATAAAGACAAAACAACCTTAATTTAATGATAGTTATAATTTAATTACATATTTTCAATTAAAAAAGGGTATTAAAATAAAAGGTTATGCTTAGAAGGTTGTCTAAGTTGCATAAAACCAATTGGAATAGAACAGAGTGAACCAGCAGATCAGGCTGGCTATTTTGCTTTATTTGTTGTTTGTTATCTGTTGTTATTATGATGATGATGATTATTATTATTATTATTTTGATTGGGCAGTTGTAACCACTTCTGTACATTCTTATGTTCCATGATACACCTATTGCAAAGTGCAGAATCATGCTTTTTTGGCAAGCATGCATATCACCATTTCAAAGTACACACCGAACCTGTTTTGTAAAGAGTTCATGTGAGACGTTTATGCAAGCAGCTTTGTTTAACGTGTCTGTTTAAAATTAGATTAAACAAAAAAGTGTATATTAACCTGGAATCCTGCTAGGATCCGTTTATTCCGTATATTACAACCTGCAAACAACCGGTCACCTATTTAACTTATTTAGATAATTTATACAACAGAATCTCCCACATAAGAAAAGGTTACTTGCATATTTTGTGGATATTCCAAAAAATAAAAAAAATGAACTCTTTTGGGAATTGGACATATGCATATGGTTATTATATTGGGAATCTCCATGAATACCACGTATGTATAAACTTTGGATTATAAAACAAAACTACCTAAATTTAAGGGTGGTTATCATTTAATAGAAAAAATGTATTGAAGTATAGTTTTGCTTAGAAGGTCGTCCATGTTGCAGAAACCAATGGGAATTGAGTGTTAACCACATGTATGCCGGGATTTATTTGCCTTATTTGTAAATTAAAATCAAATCACAACTAATTGTATTTGTATTATTAGGATTTCCAGGCACATTAGCTAAGGGTTTGTTGGATACTGACAATGATTTACATGTAATATATAAAACAAAGTCAACTATCTTTTATTCAATGCCATTTAGTATGAATATTTGTAGTCTGTTATTTCTTCACCTCCAAGACCATTGACAATATACTTAGTCTCTCTCTCTCTCTCTCTCACACACACGGAGTTTTGATATATTTGTTTTAACTAATAAATGAATGATGTCTTTTTGTCAAAAACACCTTTTTTAAGCAATGAATGCGTAATGCATGATGCATTGCATTATCATCATTTGAAGGAACAACTGCCCTTATATACACATATCTGTTTGTTTATAGGTATATCCACTCATAATATATATGTCTATATAATTTGACTCTCTCTCTATATATATTGATCTCACTGAAAGTAGAGATTTAGTATGGCCCAGTTAGTTGGTTCAGAAGAACTAGAGTCACTGAGACTCGAGTTATCCGAACTTGGTAGAAGTTTAAGATCATCTTTTCGGCGTGCAAATTCAGAAATAAGTTCTGTGAACAACAATGATAATGATGAGACCGAGGAGAATCTGCTACAATGGGCTGCAATCGATAGACTGGCAACATTTGAACGGTTGAGATCATCTTTGTTTAATGAAGAAGATGGAAAGAAGGTTGTTGATGTCACAAAACTCCTTCCTCCTGAAAGGCACATGTTTATTGAAAAGCTCATCAAACACATTGAGCACGACAACCTTCGATTGTTGCAGAAACTTAGAAAACGAACTGACAAGTAAGATGTTTCAATTTCATTAGTATACAGATTTCTGTTAAATTACAGTTAAATCTGTTATGTTAGGGTTGGTGTTCATTTGCCCTCTGTGGAAGTGAGATATAAGAATCTTCGTGTAGAAGCCGAGTGTGAAGTAGTTCATGGAAAGCCCCTCCCGACGCTTTGGAATTCTTTGCAAAGTTTGCTTTCTGTAAGTATATAACTATGACTCATGTCACTTTACTTTGCAAGCTTAAACTGATAATAATTAACAAACTTTAAACTGTTGTTGGTTCAAAGTTAATTTCCTGTTCATCGAGTTACTAACTACAATTGACGCAATACTTATATGTTTTATTTTTTCTGTGATTGAAGTGTTTTTAGTTAATAAGAACGCACGTCTTGTGGTGACGTTATGTAAATTGTTAAATCATACAAGATATATACAAGTTTCTTTATTCTTAATGGATTGTTTAAGTTAGTTATACTCTTTCTGAGATTACAGATAATATGTGGGAGTGGGTCCCGCAAATAAACTTTGAGTGAGACCCAAAGTTTTAACAAATGTAAAGCAGTGATTGACTTTTCCATGATGTATTTTGTACGATTTTATATTTTCACATGATCTTAACACGAGACCTACATTCTTATTCTTTAAAAGAGTTTAAATCATGGGATAAAATGAAAGTTACAAATATTTTTAACATAAGTTTTAATTATGTATAAATCTGTAAAGTGTTGTTGGCTTGATTGAAGCATGTTACAGTTTTATGATTTTGCTTCAAATGGGACGTTACCAAGGTGGTTGTTTCAATACAATTAAAATGGTGTGTTATATCATTAAACTAATTAAAATGTAACTATGTAAGGGTATTGATTTATTATCTAAATTCGAAACGAATGCTTTCTTTTTCTGTCACAGGACATTGTGATGATACCTGGTTTGAAGTCCAAACGGGCGAAGATAACCATTTTAAAAGATATCAGTGGCGTTATTAAGCCAGGAAGGTAGGAATACAATTCAAATAATAATGATAATAATAATATCTGCTTGTTCAACAGTTAATATTTACTTTTTAATTTTGTTGCAGGATGACTTTGCTTCTTGGTCCTCCAGGGTGTGGGAAAACAACATTGTTGAAAGCACTTTCAGGGAATCTAGACAAATCTCTTAAGGTTTTAAACTTGCATTTGCTTGATTGTATAAACATCAATGAGTAGTTGAAGTAATGTTTTTTGATTCACTAATGCAGATTAGTGGTCAAATTTCGTACAATGGATACAAATTAGAAGAATTTGTTCCTCAAAGAACTGCTGCTTACATAAGCCAAAATGATTTGCATATTCCTGAAATGACTGTTAGAGAAACACTTGATTTCTCATCCTGTTGTCAGGGTACGGGAAACCGTGCAGGTACGTATGACTGATTGCTTGCTTACTTCACTTCATTCATATACAACAAACGCTACATGGCTTACGAATTAAGTTAAAGTTGTTTTGTTTTCGTATAGATATTATGATGGAGGTTAGCAGAAGGGAGAAAGAAGCAGGGATCATTCCAGATCCTGATATAGACACTTTTATGAAGGTAACATGTTGGTATTTATTGTTTGTGTAATCTACCAGCTATCCTTTCATTTAATCAGTTTGCTACAAAAGACTAAATTATTGCAGAAACATAAAGAACAAGCATAAAAATCATTTAATTTTTTCAGTCAGTGGTCGTACCTTTTAATACTTTTACTTTTTGCATGCAAATGTCGATGTTATGTATGTAAAAAACCATTAAACTAATTTGTTAGTATGTTATTTTTTCTTTTTCAGTTTTTAACGTTTACCTGCACGTGTGTATGTTATGTGTAGGAAATATAACCTACACATGATTTGCTCATGTGTAGGTTCTATATATGACTAAATTTTGTGTATCTTATTTTTGGAATATTAGGAGAGGTGAATAAACATGGCATCTCAACCATTTTTTGTATATTTTAAATTTCTATAAGATCGAAAAAATGAATGATTTATTTTGATTCTTCCGTTTTTGCAAAAAACTATATATTGCCTAAAGCCCTCCCCTGTATATGCCTACACACACATACATATATTTATAATCATGTTTAAATTCCATAGGCAATTTCAGTTGAAGGACAGAAGACAACTCTTCAGACAAACTACATACTCAAGGTAAGTCTTTTAGCTGATATGAGCCTATTATGTAGTGTTAACTATTTCATATATGGGTATGCACAATATGCTGATTGTCCCGCAAATACCATGCATTCTAGATTCTTGGACTTGACATTTGTGCTGATACAATGTTTGGAGATGCCATGAGGAGAGGAATCTCTGGTGGTCAAAAGAAAAGATTGACTACGGGGGAGATGATTGTGGGTCCCACAAAAGCTTTGTACATGGACGAAATATCAAACGGACTAGACAGTTCCACCACATATCAGATACTTACTTGTCTGCAGCAGCTGGCTCATATAACAGATGCTTCTGTACTCATTTCACTTCTTCAGCCATCACCAGAAGCCTTCGATCTCTTTGATGACATCATGTTAATGGCGGAAGGTATGATCGTGTATCATGGGCCCCGTGGTAACGTTCTAGAGTATTTTGAGGGTCTTGGTTTTAAGTGCCCAGAGAGAAAAGGCGTAGCTGACTTCCTCCAAGAGGTTGTTTCAAGAAAAGATCAAGCAACGTACTGGTGCCGGGCCGAAGAATCATATAGTTATGTCTCGGTTGACACGTTATCCATGAGGTTTAAGGAATCTTATTTCGGTAAAGGAATTGATGATGATATTTCCAAACCATTCACGAGATTGCCAGCTCACGAGAATGCCATTTCGTTCCATATGTATTCTCTGCCTAAGTGGGCTCTGTTTAAAGCTTGCATGTCTAGAGAGATTCTTCTCATGAAAAGAAATTCGTTTGTTTACATCTTTAAGACAGTCCAGGTACTTACCAATTAATGCTTTTACCATCGTTGACCGTTCGGTTGACCCTAAATGCCCCTAGTTGACCAATGTTGCCTTTAAGTGACCCTAGTCGTTATTTGGCATATGAAACTTGTTATTTGTTACTTGTGTGCAGCTTATCATAATTGCAGTAATCACAATGACTGTCTTTTTGAGAACTAGATTAAAGCCCGATATCATTAACGCGAATTATTATCTCGGGTCACTCTTTTACGCCCTTGTAATCCTTCTAGTCGACGGGTTCCCAGAATCAGCTATGACAGTTTCAAGACTTCCAATATTCTACAAACAGAGGGATATGTACTTCTACCCTGCATGGGCCTACGCGATTCCCGCATCAATTCTCAAGATTCCATTGTCATTATTAGAATCCACCATTTGGACATGTCTTACTTATTATGTTATCGGATACAGCCCTGAACCCGGAAGATTCTTCCGTCAGCTGTTGATACTTTTTGGGGCCCACTTCACTTCTGTTTCCATGTTTCGGTTCCTTGCATCTGTGTTTCAAACTGTTGTTGCCTCTACAACTGCAGGCAGTATATCAATATTGTTTCTGCTAACGTTCGGTGGCTTCATTATACCGCACAGTAGGTTTTTCCATATATTGTTTTTGTGTCTTTTTACATGTAAAGATAACTAAAGAGATGTGAACTTGTTGCAGCTTCAATGCCAGCTTGGTTAAAATGGGGATTTTGGTTTTGTCCCCTGTCGTATGGAGAAATCGGGCTCGCGGTTAACGAATTTCTTTCTCCCAGATGGAACAAGGTGAATCACTAGAATCCTTGTATATTATTATCTTGCATAAAGTAATAATAAGATACTGATTATATTTTTCAAACAGATGGCATCTACAAACACAACCATGGGGCTGCAAACACTTGAAAGCCGGGGTCTAGACTTTGAGGGGTATTATTACTGGATTTCACTTGGTGCATTGTATGGTTTTGCATTGCTATTCAACATAGGATTCATTTTGGCTTTAAGCTTCTTTAAGGGTAACTTTCTTTTTAATAGTGTCGATTTTGAACGTGAGTGTCATGTTATTTTTAGTTAATAGTTAATGAGGTTGTTTATATCTTCAGCTCCTGGTACACGTGCAATTATTTCTAAGGAAAAGGTATCTCAAGTACATGGAGGTGAAGGATCTAAACACCAAACTCAAAACAATGAATTAACTAAAAGTTCCAATACCAATGGCTTGGAGCCTTATGAAGGTTGGTATCTTTTAATTATCCATCACTATGCATATCAATAGTTATTTATCCATGTTTATAACTAGGGTTGCAAATAAGTCGAGCCAAGCCAGAACTTTCAAGCTCGAGTTCGGCTCATTTATTATTTGTTAAATAATATGTATATGCATTCATAATTATTTTTATATGCATTTATAATTGTAAACATTATAATTATGCTGGATAGCATGCATCTTATATCACTTATTTCATACCATACCAATAGCCTAGCTAGTGGGATATTACCCGGTATGGTCGTTGTATAATCATAAATTTTTATATAACATAGTATATACTATTTAGTTATTTTTATCGCCATTCAAACTTCTATACAAAATTAGTTATTTTCTTTCATAATTTTACATATAATAATAGTTATAATTTATAAATATATGTTATATAAACATTATATAAATATATGATATAAGTAGTAGGCTCATTAGCCTACTTGAGCTTGACAAGTGAAGCTCGGGCTTAGACTCGACTCGTTTATTATTTATTAATTAATTCATATACGTTCATAATTGTTTTTATATATATTTATAATTATAAATTATAAATATAACGTAATATATACTAGTTTGTTGTTTTTATCAAAATTTTATATATAATAATAATTATTACTTAAATATATAGTGAACAAAATCACACAAACATATATTAAATAAACCTATATATAATAATAGACTTGTTTAGGTTCGCTAGCTTACTCAAGCTTGTTTAAACAAGCTTATTTTCTGGCTCGAGCTCGTTTTAGCTTGGCTTGATTTGAGCTTTTATCGAGCCGGTCTCAAGCAGCTTATGAGCGGCTTGGCTCATTTACACTCTTATTTATAGCATACTATTGATGGTTATATCTGATTTCGAGTCTTTTGTTCATCGGTAATATTTATCCATCAACTTATCTTACAGGAAAAATGGTGTTACCATTTGAACCACTAACGATCACCTTTCAAGATCTGCAGTACTACGTCGAACCCTCACCGGTAATTACTCAAACTTACTTAAACCTTAAACACTAAACTCCCACTATTTAAATCGTAAACATTAAACATCAGGAAATGAGAGAGCATGGGTTCACTGGTAAAAGACTCCAACTACTACGTGACATCACGGGTGCTTTTAGACCCGGTGTTCTTACAGCGTTAATGGGTGTAAGTGGTGCTGGAAAAACAACACTTCTTGATGTCCTCGTTGGCAGAAAAACCAGTGGCATTGTTGAAGGAGAAATTAAGATTGGTGGTTATCCAAAAGTTCAAGATACGTTTGCACGGATATCAGGATACTGTGAACAAACCGATGTACATTCGCCCCAGATTACAGTTGAAGAATCAGTTACATTTTCCGCTTGGCTCCGTCTTCATCCGGACATTGACCCAAAAACCAAATATGTATGAAAATGCTTTACAAATTACTTTTGGTAATTTGGCTTTTGACTTTGACTTAAAGTTTTCTTTTCACGTGTGCAGAAATTTATAGAGGAAATACTGGAAACAGTTGAGCTTTATGCGATAAAAGATTCCTTGGTTGGGATTCCTGGGGTTAGTGGTTTATCAACTGAGCAGCGTAAGCGGTTAACAATTGCGGTTGAGGTTGTTGCTAATCCATCCATAATATTCATGGATGAACCAACAACCGGGCTGGATGCCAGGTCAGCAGCCATTGTCATGCGGGCTGTGAAGAATATTGTTGATACTGGGAGAACTATTGTGTGCACCATTCATCAACCGAGCATTGACATTTTTGAAGCCTTTGATGAGGTAAATTGAGATATTTAATAATTTTATTTTTTCAAAGGTAATGTATATTTCATCATCCATGTTCTTGCAGTTAATCTTGTTGAAAAATGGTGGACGCATGATTTACTGCGGGCCGCTCGGGCATAATTCAAGTAGGGTTATTGAATACTTTGAGGTTAGTTGACTTCAATACAGATGCACATACTAGATATTTAATTTATCATAGTTAGTAGTATATTTGATTTGTATGACATGTTTTTGAAACAGCACATTAAAGGGGCGCCAAAGATTAGAGACAACTATAATCCTGCAACATGGATGTTAGAGGTTACTTCAACGTCGATGGAAGCCGAACTTGGAGTTGACTTTGGTGAAATATATACTAGTTCATCTTTGTATGAGTAAGTTACAGCTTACACCTTCAACTCTTAACTTACATTTGTGTAAGCATGTAAACGAACTGAACAAACATGAATGGAGCAAGCTCGCGCTTATCCGTTCAACTTTAACCGAGTAATTGATCGAGCACGAACAAGAAAACGAGCGGGGTTTTCTTGTTCATGTTTGTTCGTTTAGAAAATGAATATGTTCGCGTTCGTTTACGTTCATTCGTTAACAATATAAACGAAAGGTTAATGAGCAAACATAACTAAGCTCAAACCGATTAAAAGTAATGTAAAGAACAATGTGTTGGGCCCAAAAGTTTATTAAAACTAGACTAAGTTGTAATGAGCCAAAAAGTTTTAAATGAATATTGCGACGAACGAACTTAAACAGACATGAACTAGCGAACAGAATGAATTTGAATGAACAAACATAAACGAAACATGTGTTCATGTTCGTTCATTTATCAAATAAACAATCATAATCAAAGTTTCTGCCTAACGGTTCACAGTCCGTTCATTGCATGTTCAATCGTTTACAAGCCTGCATTTGTCTGCTTTGAGCATTTAGTTTTAGTCTAACTACGTATTTTCTTTCTTATACAATAGGAGCAATAAAGAACTAGTAAACACATTAAGTAAACCACCTCCGGGTTCAAAAGACTTGTATTTCCCAACCCGTTTCCCACAAAACGGGTGGGGCCAGTTCAAGGCTTGTTTATGGAAACAACATTTATCTTATTGGAGAAGCCCCTCATACAACTTGATGCGGTCCATGCATATGCTCTTCGCCTCGCTTATTTTCGGCTTACTCTTCTGGGACCAAGGGAGGAACATGTAAGTTAAAACTACTCATGTATTTCATGCTTACCTTGCATTCTTTTTGCTAGATTTAATATCCGAATTGAATATTGTGTTTACAATGGATGGGGGGAACCCTCAATATATAGAAAACCAAAAGCTAACCTGTAATGGGTCTCAAGTCGATGGGCAGTAGACAAATAACAATAATGATTATTGACTAATAATAATAATTGTTAGGGTTTAGTTTTCCTTTAGCCCACGAGCCCGTTACAGGTTTGTTTAGGACTTCTGATTTCCTATATTCTTAGTATAGGTGGCAATCTTGACCCATTCTTCAAACAGTTGGTTGATTTTGGCAAAAATATAGTATATGGGTTAATTTGGGCCACCTAGTTTAGTCAATTTGGGTCACCTCAAATTAGTCTAACGGGTCAAAAAGGAACCAGTTAACTTAAAAACGGTCCATGACCATGTTTTGACTCAAACTCATTTTGACCTGTGACACAAACCCCACCCATTTTACTAGGCTAAATATTCAGGGTTCCCATCCATTGTAAACATGGTATTCGGTTAATATAATTCTTCTCTTTTATATGTTTAGTTAACGCTCCTATTTTCTTCATACTAACCCCGAAATCATCTGATATGCATGCGCGTGACAGACACAACCAGCAGAGTTTGTTTAATGTTCTTGGTTCAATGTTCACTGCGGTAATCTTTTGTGGCATTAACAACTCGTCTTCTGCTATACCATACGTTTCCATGGAACGAACCGTTCTGTATCGAGAAAGGTTTTCTGGGATGTACGCATCGTGGGCTTATGCTATTGCGCAGGTCCGTGTTAAACTATTAATAAAAGAAGTTATCATTTATATGATTTTGTTATGTACTTAGGTATAAAATAATGTTTCGATTATATGTTGTAGGTGACAATTGAGTTCCCGTATCTGTTTGCACAGTCACTTGCATTTGTGTGCATCACGTATCCGATGATAGGATATTATCGGTCGGTGTACAAGGTTTTCTGTTACTTTTATACATTTCTGTGTACATTAATGTACTTTACTTATTTGGGAATGCTGCTTGTTGCGGTTACACCAAGTTTTCCGGTTGCTGCTATTTTGCAGTCTGCGTTTTACACGATATTTAATCTTTTTGCTGGATTTTTAATGCCTAAACCGGTAAGTTCATGTTAACTCTTAACTTGTTAATATGTTATGAAATTGAAGGTTTTATTTTCATTTTTTTTTGTAGAAAATTCCCAATTGGTGGATATGGTTGTACTATATAACTCCTACTTCATGGTCACTTAATGCAATGCTTACTTCTCAATATGGAGATGTGAAGACTGAGATTTTAGTTTTTGGGGAAAACAAATCTGTGGAAGCTTTTATAAAAGATTATTTTGGGTATCATCATGAGTTATTACCACTCACCTTTGTAATTCTAGCATTGTTTCCTATTATTCTTGCTTCTCTGTTTGCATTGTGTATAGCAAAATTCAACTTTCAGAGAAGGTAAATTTTGCAGTCAACTTTTTTATAACCTTAAGTTCAGCCACAAGTCAAGTATGTGTATCTATATGTTGTAACAAAGTGAATAACATAACAGTATTGTCTCTAGACACATGAATTTTCAAGTATTGCTACTTAAAAGTCTAACTTGTTTGTGTCTAATTGGTTGACAAATGTTAGAAATGTTAAAGTTTAAATATAAGTAATAATGTAGTTTGGATTGCCAGACTATGTTGGACCTAATTTCCATTTCAATAGGCTTGTCACGTGTAGGTAACCGAGTTGGACATATTAGGTATGTGGGGTTTGTTAATATGTAATGGGTTTATGGGGTTGCAATTAGGGTTTTATTATATTTAGTAATGTCTTGGCTAACAAGTTAGGTTAGTCCATATAAACCGAGTTATGGTTAGACATTAGATAAACACACGAGATGTAACCGAGTTAGTGTTCATCTAGAGAAACACGAGTTATGTGTAATAGGGGTTTTTGAGTTATATTTCCTCTATATAATATTGAGAGTTATTCAACATTAATTATTGTGTGTTTACGTTTTGATGAGTTATATCAATTCGTCCTTGAGACTAGACGTTAGGGGATTTACATCTCGTTTACCTTTGTGCCACAAATGATTTACGAAGATTTGCGACATACATAAGATTGAACTACAGTACAAAAGGCTGTCTATCATATTAAATACCAAGAACATACATATTGGTGTTCGGAAAAGTTCATATCAACATCAAATATTCAAATGCCATATCTAAACTTTTATTCGCATAAACTCCATTACTGTGAGTTCGGGTAAAACATTAGATTGTAAATAGAGTGAGGTTCTTGTGCATCGAACTCGATCTAAATGAAAAGAAAATTGACGTTAATACCTAATAAAAATGTCAGCAAAATAATCAGTTGCTGGACATGTAACAATCATACAAGAGCGCTAAGGACTTTCTCTAATAATTTATAAATTAGTTCCTCATAATCACTAGACCGGGAACGTTATCATCAAGAAAAAATAAGTGAAAAGTTGATATAGTTTGATAACTTTAAGAAAAATTGGCCCTAATATAGTTAATTAAAAAAATAACCGAAAAATGTTATCTAGCATGATGACTTTAAGTAAAATTGGCTTATCTAGCTACACTAGTATACGCAACTAATCAATCTAAAAATGAAAGAAAGATAAAAAGGATCTTAATCAAGAAAACGAGATACATCAATGCTAAGAATAGTTCGTGTTGTGGGCCTATTGATTTGATAACATGACGACTCTCTTCTCCTGGTTGATTTGACAACACAATTAGATGTTTAATCATAATTAAAACCCTCTAATTCAAACAAAATTGAGCAACTAAACAAACTTTGTATTGTTCAAGTTTTCCAACACTATTTATCATGCATTGACCAATCCATTCATACACAACAATGTGTTTATACGAGAGGGTCATGTCATTGTCATTAATGTAAATATGTGATGAATACTAAATGTCATCATATTGATAAGTACAAAATATCATGAAGAGATCACTCTTAGGCTGAGGGTAATGGTGGGTGAACCAAGGCGCTTGATTTAGGTGGCAGCGGGGCTTGATCACGCACACCACTACCACCCTCTAGTGATCGGGGGTGCGAACGGACCAGGCGAGCGGACCACGGGGCAAAAATTAGCCGTTGGACATGGGTTTGATCAAAAAAGAGCCGTTGGGCCAAGTTTTAAAAAAAATAATAATGTAATTTTTACTTACAAACCCTACCACTACCACTATAAATAACAACCCTATTTTATAAAAATAACACACCATGTCGGATTCGGGTTTCGGTAATTTCAACATCAACGACCCTCAATTTTCCGAAGGATTGAACTACTTGGACGACGAATCGTTTCAAGATTTCGTGTTCTCCGCTATGTCACAATCCGAATATTCGGTCCCGGACACACAACCAGAGCCAGAATCGGTGCCGGCTAAACACGCAAAACGATCTCACAAAAGTAAGGGGAAGAAAATCGGAGAAGCGGGTGGTTCATCGGCACCGGTTAAGCGGAAGGTTACTCCGTGGTCTAAAGAAGAGAAACTTGCGTTGGCAAATGCTTGGATTGAAATATCCCAAGATCGGAACGCGGGTAAATTATTTTTCGAATTTTATTTTTCAATATATCTTTTTAGTTTTGTATGCAATTATTACATTTTTTGTTATTTATTTTGTAGCCGACTTTCAAAGACGTCGAGTTTTTTGGGCCAAGGTTCGGGAATGTTTTTATAAGCAAGTGGGGAGTACGGATCGTACCGAAAATATGATATCGGGTCGGTGGACCGATATTCGTAAATTTGTAGGATTGTTTACCAACCTACAAAACCGAAATGCAGTCCGAATGTGGCCGAGTGGGACCGATGATCTCTCGGTTTACCAATTCACTTGTGATGAATGGAAACAAGAGGTGTTTAGGAGGTACGGGATGATGAAGACGTTTAACGAGGGCTACTTGTGGGAGTTGTTAAGGAGGTGCTCGAAATGGATGCAACAATGTGCGGATGACTTTGGCGAAGGGGCAAAACGTACGAAAACTAGTTCGTCCGGCACATACGTCTCTTCGAGCGGGTCGGAGAATCAAATTGAACTCGACCTAAACTTGTCCGAAGGTCATTTGAAAGACCAAGGTTGTAGCCGCCCCCCGGGTAGGGAACGTGGGAAAAAACCAGTTGGTGATGACGACTTTAAAAAGGAAATTAAGGAATTGTCAAGTGGCCTCTTCTCGATTGGTGAAGCTCGACATACAAAAAACCGGCTCAAGAGTTTGGCTTTTTTAGCCAAGGACTTTAGCCACCTACCGCCATCCGACCAAGCGATAATGGAGGAAGAAAAAGATCGTATTCGGAAGGAATTGACGAAAAAAAATAAAAATGTTATTTTTATGTATTTTTTTAGAGGTTGTTGCATTTTAAATTTATGTTTTTATTTTCCTTTTTATTTATGTTATTATGAAATGTTTTAATTTAGTATTTTTGTGTTTAACAAACAAAAAAAAATTAATCAAGCCCCGGATCACCTGGACCACTACACCCTCTGGGGCCTGATCATGTCGTGTCGTAAATATATTGGATCACTTGGGCTTGAATCAAGCCCCACTACCCTTAGCCTTAGTTGATGGAGGATGAAATCGAGCTATGCATATTTAATTCTTGGTTTAGGAGATTATGTGAGGTCATCCCCAAGAAGCTATACACCATGAGATGCTAAATGTGAAGAAATCCCCTAAATGTGGCTATTTAGGTCTTGAATAAGGTGAAGAATACACCTACGACATTTTGTTACACATGTACACTCAATAAGATAGTATTGAGAATTAACCGTGCGCTAACCCTGACATATTTTTATATAACACAGGTGTATAGATATCTTTCAGACTTTCTCATTCATTTATTTATGAATTAACTGGGATGTAGGTGTCGTACACGGTCATGTGGCGCTGGTGTTCCACGCGTAACACGAGTTTGTAGGCAATTATATATAGAGCAAGGTTTTAATAAAAAGTAGAATTATCCTAGAAAGTGTAAGAAGTGTTTTGACCATTATATCAAAATATCTAATCAAGGGCAAGATTGTAATCAACCAACTAATTTTAATTATGTTATTTTCCTTTATATTAATCACAATCAGTTACAATTCCTTAATTATAGTAATCATAATATTTTATAAAATCATTAACAAAAAAGGCCGATCATCTACAACAACCTACGTTTGTGACCGATTCTCATTAATCCATCGCCGATTATACCAGCATTCTTTATCGGCGATCGTACCAGCATTCTTTATCTTCAACATGAGTAATTTCAAGGATGTTGATGAATTAGGTAAACTTGAATACGTTATGGAGTGTTTAATTTTTATTTCATGTTATATAATCATCATATTTGTTCTTCCTTTATACCCTCTTATGATATCCATTAATGGTGTAAAGAAGGATCTTTTTCAAGTGAATTTCTATGTGTACCGTTTTTTTAGGTGTTATGATTATTTTGTTATCCTTTCCCATGATGATGTGTTTTTCACTCCCCTTAGGTTTTGATGGTTATTTAGTTATCTCCTGGTAACTGTGTTTTTCTTGCTACGTGTAAATTTTCAGATTAAATACTTTTTGAACATCTGTGTGTGTGTGTGTGTGTTTTTGTGTCATTTTAACCAATGCAAGTTATTTGTTTCAGTTAGTGTGTTTTATAAATGTAGGTAATTCTGAACATCTGTTTGTTTTTTTTTTTTGTCGTTGTAACCAATGCAAATTTTTTGTTTCAGTTAGTGTGTTTTACAAATTTAGGTACTGTTAAGATGTTATAACACTTCAGATTTTATTTTTCTTGTTTTAAATGTGTGCTTTTAAACGTCAATGTCTTCTGTGGGCTCTCTGTTGTGGAACTTAACTTTTATTGTTTGTTATATCCGATTATAGATCCACCCGCGTACAAGGAAGTTGGAATTCAGCTTGTATCTCCAAATTCTGGTAGGAAGGCGTACACTCCACTAGTGTCTGCCTCAATCAAACCTAATGAAAGAATGATCTTTGAAAATCTTCAAGCCGCTGAGTCTTTTTATAGAAGATACGCTTTAGCGGGCGGTTTTTCTATCAGGAAAGGAACACAGTGGGTGGACAAAAATGTTGTCCGTTTGAAGTATTTTGTTTGCACTAAGGAAGACTCAAGAACTGTTAAGGAAGTGGACACATTAAGTGAAGAGTTCAAAGGGAAAAAACAAAGTAGGAAGCCATCTCAAAGAACAAATTGTGAAGCCCAAATAAGGTTAATTTTAACCGACAATGGCATGTATAGGGTCAAATATTTTGGTGAAGCACACAATCATCCTTTTGTTGATGAAGACGATATCCACTTCTTAAAGTCTGCTCGCGAGCTTACGTTTACCCACAAAAAGATGTTAGACGATCTTGCTAATATTAACATTGGTCCGGTAAAAGCTTTTAACATTATGAGGACCATGTATGGTGGGTTTGATAAAGTTGGCGCAACCAAGTCTGATTGCAAAAACTACAAAAGAAGTATCAACTTATTCATTGGAGACTACGATGCTAAGATGGCTGTTCAATGTCTTATGGCGAAGAAAGAATTCGGTCCCAATTTCTCATGTGATTATTCT
Organism: Bidens hawaiensis; assembly: GCF_021521415.1. Taxonomy (NCBI): domain Eukaryota; kingdom Viridiplantae; phylum Streptophyta; class Magnoliopsida; order Asterales; family Asteraceae; genus Bidens; species Bidens hawaiensis. The sequence goes on along the minus strand of NW_027499803.1, from coordinate 30,910 downwards.
ACTGCAGCAGACGGGGCATTAAAGGGTTTATTTTGGGCCGATGAGCGAGCCAAGATGAATTTCTACGTCTTTGGTGATGTTGTTTCATTTGATGTAACATATCGGCATAACAAGTAATATCATTGACAACCAAAAATTTTATTTCTTTTTTTTATGTTTTATTTATTGATTCATTTGTTTTACAGGTATAACTTGGTTTTTGTTCCATTTTAGGAATTGACAACCCTAATAGGAATGTTACCCTTGGTGCAGCGTTGCTTGGATCGGAAACCGCAGAATCTTACACTTGGTTGCTGAATTGTTTTAAGAAGGCTTTTGGCTATGCACTAGCAGTTGTTGTAACTGACCAAGATCCCGCCATGAAACGTGCAATTGAAGACGTTTTTCCTAATTCTAGGCATCGACTTTGCATGTGACATATTATGGATAAGCTGTCCGGGAAGGTACAAGAGAACTCTTTTTTTGTTTATGTTGTTTATTGTTACTGTACATAGTTTGTTTGATTGTGTTATAATATGCCATTATATTATTTCAGGTAGGATCCGGCCTTTGCAACACCACAGATTTTAAGACTCGGTTGTGTGATATTGTTTGGACCGACTCAATAACACCTGAATTGTTCGAAACGGAGTGGGCTTCAATAATGGATGACTTTCAGTTAAACGATCACACTTGGCTAAAAGACATATTCAACATTAGAGAGTCATGGATTCCTGCTCACTATCGCGAAGAAACCATGTCTGGTCTTATGCGTACTTCATCCAGATTAGAGAGCGAGAATCATTGTTTTAGCCAGTTTTGTAACCCACGTTGCACTTTGGTTGAGTTTCTGGCCCATTTTGAGACTGCATTGGATCATCAAAGACATGAGCATCGTAAGAACGATCATGATTGTAGGTATACAGCAGCCGAGATATGGAGTAACTACACACTTGAGAAACAAGCAGTTGAAATCTATACGAGAACTGTTTTTTTTATGTCCAATTGGAAATACAAGCTGCTCTTCACAATTGCACTTCCAGGTGTTACGTCCTCGTCGATGACTTTCTGAAATTCAATATTCGTGACTTTCTACACTTACCTGCTTCTTTTCACGAGGTATATCGGATTCTCAATATGCTAGGTTTACTGTGTTTATATTTCATTTTTACACTTTAAATAACTATACATTGTTCTTCATGGTAGGTTATGATTCGCAACGAAGACATCACTGTTTATTGTAGTTGTAAAAGGTTCGAGCAATTCGGTTTACTGTGTCGTCACATTTTTAAGGTGCTCCACATTTTGGATATCAGGGTATTTCCCAAACAGTACATCAATCGTAGGTGGACAAAAGACGCTGTGTCTAACAGCCCTATGCAGTCTATTGGTTTTGACGAGCCCAACATAGACAAAAGTACTGATGTGTATCGTGTTGTTCGAGACATCAACATTGCGCACGACCATATCATAAACAAGCTGGTTGATGACATGCAAAAGTTACATCATTACCGCGACTACATTAACGCGTACAAAAGTACAGTAGACGAGGTTACTTTCGACGCCCCTAGACCTAGTCGGCAAGACAGGTTCGCTGAACTAACCGGTGTGACACAACCAGATCAAATCCATATTCGTGCCCTGATTGGTGTTAGGACTAAAGGTTGTGGGCTTCCAATTCGCTTCAGGTCATTACGCGAGCAAGCTATAAGTCAAAAGCAACTGGACAAGCCCCTAATGCCAGCAGAATATGTCGTGAACCTGGTCATAACACCCGCAACCATCACTTGTTCAGTATCAACAACAAACCTCCACAGGATCCTTCACAAGATGGAGCAAGCAATTCACATGAAGAAAATATGGAAGAGTAGCCCGTTACGTCTTTTACAAATACACTTTAATCTTATATCACCTTATACTTTATTATGGTTTGTTGATGGGTTTTTATTTCACCATAGACTTTAGTATGTTTTGTTTATTGGTTTTTATTTCACCTTAGACATTATTATGGATTGTTGATGGTTTTTTCCATTACACTTTAATCTTATTTAACCTTAGACTTTATTATGGTTTGTTGACGGGTTTTTATTTCACTAAAGACTTTAGTATGTTTTTATTTTGTTGATGGGTTTTAATTTCACTATAGACTTTAGTATGTTTTGTTGATTGGTTTTTATTTCACCTTAGACTTTAGTATGTTTTGTTTATTGGTTTTTATTTCACCTTAGACATTATTATGGATTATTGATGGTACATTATTATGGATAGTTGATGGTTTTTATTTAAGGTTTCATGTTTACTAACTTTTTGTTTTACACAACTGGTGGATGTTTTTTTAGCAACACCTGATGGGTGATCATATGGTTTTGTCCAATATTTTCCAAAGCTGTTCAAATTTAATCTTTGTTCATATGGTGCCTACTCAAACATTTCACATAGCACCTGACCATGTTTTTTTTATTAAAGCGTTTTGTTTTGTAAAACATTTTACTTATAATAAATTGATTCATTAGCTAAACTTGAATTACGAAGCACATGTAAAAAAAACTAGATGTGTTTTAAACAAAACAAATAACCAAACTATTTTTAACCCCGAGTTTATCACCTATATAATCATCACACACGTTTCAAACATTTTCATTTTCCAAAATATGTAAACAGTTCAAACGTTTGCCAAATACGTAAACAAGGCCAACACATAAACAATCTACCATTCATAAAAACTGTCAAAAACTGTTAACTATTAAAAGAAACAGTCATATCTGTCAACAGTCATTCGAGATTTAACTTGTCCATGATTCTTTTAGGAGCTGTCTTGTCCAGATTCGCTTTCTCGGTCGCAGACAACTGGTGATATTCCAACATATCTTGTAATAACATTTCTCTCATCACGTTTACATCGCTAAGTAGAATCTTAGCCACGTATTTCCTTCTAAGATCTTCAAGCTCTTCCTTTTGTTTCCCTAACACCCGTCCACGTTTGTCAAGTTCTTCAGCAAGACCACAATCAACAACCCACTCTTTAGTATTCCCACCTTTAAACGTCTCCATGTGTCTCATAACAAACACCCCGCAATCCACATAGTTGTATGTCGTCCTCCATGGTACATCGACCCGCGTTATCTTTGATGTTTTAAATTTCGACCCCCCTGGTGGTCTACTAAAGCCAAATACCCAGCCATTGTCTCTCGCTGAAAATCAATTATTCCAACATAAATTTTTGTCTACAAATAATATTACTCGATACGAACATAAGAATAACATACCATTTTTTTGGGCCACCCTCTGTATCTGCTTTTGAAAGACTCCCTTGTCCCCATGTTATCAATAATATGAATCTGGCACGTCTTCAAGTTGAAAGTCACCAGATAAAAGTGTTTACCGCTTATTATCGGTATTAACACCAACTCTACCTCTTGAATGCTTTTCAGCTTTTGAGCTTGAAGCATTTTATCCATCGCCTCAGCAAAATTTTTGATCCTCGTGGACACGTCTTTCTCGTAATGATTCAGTAGCTGTTCATATACGTTTATTATATACTATAACCAATTATAATTATATTCCAGGAAGTGTCACTTACCAACATTACTGATGAACAGTATAGCCTAGGCACCGAGTTGTGTTTCGCTCTTATCGATTCCTCATAATTCAGCACGCTTGCCCATGCAGACATCACTGATACATGCACCCACACGTCCGGGCGCAAAGTCTCCAAAAAAACACGCCTGACGTAAACACCATCATCTGTGCTAAATACAACATCCCTATTTACACAACAAACCGAATAACAAAATTCATCACCGAAACTATAATTTTATAACATGCAACCATATAATAATTTACAGCAGTTAACACTTACCTTTGATCCCCATACATGGCGAAAATATAATCTGCCATGCTACTTTCCCCCTTAGATATTGCAGCTCCCAAACTCACTGAACGTTTAGCAAAAGGCGAGCAAAACGCTTCTGATAGGAACCTATGTCGTCGAGGACTTTGATCGATACCTGATGTGTCATTACTTTCAAATACTACTTCCTTTCCTTTACTTACAGATCTTGGTGTTTCGTCAAACGTTTTCCGATCTGCCGACTGCACGTTCACTTCCGGTAAATTAAAAACCACCTTCAGGTTTCTTGGTGTTGTCACAACTTGAGTAGATTCAGGCTTTCGAATGTTCGATTTCACTTCGTGGTACGTTTCAACGTTAGACAAACCTTCATTCTTATTCACATCCTCTTTCTTCTTGATGGTGTATTTACCCAGAATCGACTTCCACTGTTCCTCAAGCTCTTTTATCAACAAGCTACCTGAACACATGTCGTGTGCTTCTTCAAACTCACGGCATATATCTCCATACACGTTATCAAAATGTTTCATCAAGTCACTTATCCTTGCTCGGTCCTATTATTTTAAGACAATCAACAAAGCAAAAACAAACAATTAGTGCACATCACATACATCTAACTGACCTAAAATACAAAACCCGCAACCAAAACGTACCTCCTCCTCGGTTTGTGTAGAGATGTACAACGGATCTTTAAAATTTGCAACAGGCTTGGCAATTTCTAAAGACTCCACGACACCATCCACATATGCCACGTCATCATCCTTTTTCTATTCAACCTCACACTCTTTCCTTTTCACGCCCGATTTTTTTTCCTTGATCACCATTTTCTTTAACTCCTTTTTCGTAAACTTTTTCGCCACATTACCACCAACATCCTCCACCTTCTGTCTCTTTCCACTGTTTTCAAGTTTTCCTAAGGAGGCGCGATCACCCACTCGTTTGCTTTCCAATATATCTTGTAGTTTAAAAAGGTCATCGTCTGTAAAGATGTTCACTGGCAACAAAATTTTTCCCTTCTCCACCACATTTCCAAAGTGTTCGTTTGCGTAAGCAAGCTGCGTTACAACAGTTACATTACTAAAATTAACTAATGAAAACTAATTTCAATATAAAAGACATAACTTACCGCAAGCACTGTCATTGATCAGTTGTACTCCTTGTTTTCCTTCCGTTTTTTACGGGTTCTTCTCAATGACATCACCACGTATTCACACCAATTCATCTCCCTAACTGCGTCAATATCTTTAATTGATGGTATGAATCGTTGGTTCACTGTGTTATTACCAGTAATATCTCCCATATATGTCCCAAACACAACGAGAAAGTTCATTTTGAAATGCCATCCACTATCAATCTGTTTTTTGGCATGCTCCATAAACTTTAGCGAGCACACCTTTGCTTTTGGGTCAGGGAATTGATTCATTCACCTATTTACAACCTCATATTCTAACCTTGGCTTATTTGTTTCTACTATCTCGACATTTCCCCTAGGTATTCCTAACAAACGTTCCACCAGTTGCGGAGTTATCTTAACTTCTTTATCCCCCAAATTTAGCACACTACTGTCGGGGTTGTAGTTATTAACTAACTAGTAACCCAACCCCGTTGGTATGTTTGCTACATTGATATCTAGGATGCTACCAAAACCCATTTGCATTACCTTTTTCCTTTATTCATTTGACAACTTGTTAATGTATTCATGGAACAAACTTGCCCTAACCCTTGGCCTCATCTTTTCCCCATTATACTTGTGAAACACACTACTTCTGTCCACCTTTCCTTTACTTCTTTGAAACAATTTAACAGGTGGATTTGCAAAATCATCATCCGAATCACTTCTTGAACCTGCTTATTTTATATTAGAAACACACTCAATCAACATTGCATTTCTAACATCATAATACAAGTAACTACACGACAACACTTACTTTTATAAAAAGGAACGTTCACAGGTACGTGCGGTTTTGAACCAACTTCTTTATCTAAAACAACAAATCAACACAGTCAATAATGGGAGCTCATGTTAACTTCAAAAAGTATTACCTTTTATTTTGTTACCTTTGTTACCTTCTTTATTTGTCCCGAAGATTTTCTTACCTTGTTACCTTCTTTATTAGTCCCCAAAATTCCCGCACTTATGTTTTTTCTAATCTCGGGCTTCTCCGAACTGATAGTATAATCACAAACACATCAGTCTTTTATTAACCCAAAAAATCATTCGTATCCAAACTTCACTAAACTGTTCATTAACAACTAACTACCAAACAAAGCACTCACACACACATATCATATCTAATAAACAGAGCGTTAACCATAATAAACTAAGCAGAACAGTAAAACATCACATTAAATATGAATCAGAATAGCTTCATATCTTTACTCCATCCCATATAACAATCAAAACGAGTATCAAACTACAAAAAAACACTTTCGAAATTTACGAGACTAAACAAAAGCTTTGACAACAAACTTAACGTCTTATTAACTATAACACAACTTAATCACCCAACATAATAAACATTCATCATCTTTCTTTACATTCTATACTCATAATAACACACCGACTAACAAAAAACCCACCTGCTTAATAACTGTGTGACACACTACAACAAAAAACGTAAACACACTAACCAATAGAACAGATTAATCAAAATCATAACAGAGTACCCAACACACACCAATAGAACAGAGTAATCAAAATCCATACATTCTTGTCGTTCCTCTTTACATTCGCGACCCATATAACAGAGTAATCACACACCAATCCAACACGTAAACACACTAAACATCGAAACACACATCAAATGTTAAAACCAATACAACTACAGACAACACATCGAAACACACATCAAATGTTAAAACCCAACTTCTCAGGCCTCCAATTAAAAGAGTCAAACCCTAGAAATTTGGGATAATCTACCGACAATAAACACATTGAACAATCCCAACTACAGACGCACCTTGAAGATTATTAACACCACCGGCGACCTTCATTGGTGATTTGAGATCCATATTCGTCGACTGAGATGGAAAATCAAGAAACAATTGACTATGAGATTACCGTCAGAATATAATCCAACTTTTAGAAGATTTTAGAGAGATAATAACTATAATCAAATCATAGGCATAAAAGTAAGAGTTTCTAAACAAAATTACTTGCTAGTTTGCATGTCCAGCCATTTTAAAAAGACTATAATACCCCTGACACACTTAAATTATCAACTAACAAAAAAACACACCGAGGAAATAACACACCTCCACTCCCAGCCACTAGATTACTCCATCCGACGCATCAGATCCCTTCCTACACTTCTTAGACACATCTCACTTCTTATTATAACTCCACCCTATATATATATATAGAGAGAGAGAGAGGGAAAGTATAAAATGAAAACTCATTTCAGTTGTGAAGACCCGTGAAAACCTTATGTAACATCGCTTTTTTTTACACACGTAATATATGTTGTAACATTTAATACAAAACATCGAAAAATAAAAAAAAATTGTTTTCCTATTTTTTTACTAATTTTTTATATATATTTTCAGGAGAGAGAAAATATTATATTTATATTTACATTTTTTATTCACTTTAATTGTGGACCATAAGATTCAAACTTTAATTGAAAACATGTTGAGAATGAGTTTCTAGAGTTTTCATAACTCAAGTGGGTTTTTATTCTAACCCTTCCCTATATATATATATATATATATATATACGTATTACTATACGTATATATATATATATATATATATATATATATATATGGAGAGGATCAAGAGAAAACTCATCTTTAGAGAGAAAAGTTAAAAACTCCTAAATAATTATTTTTAATTAAAAATAAAAAATATTTTCAAATTTCTGTTTTTACCATTATTCTTATATTTTCTTACCCTTTACTCGAAAATAAAAAAATAAAAAAAACCCGATGTAATGCATATACGTATTACTATACGATACCGTTGTATTACACATGTGTATTACTATGTATTTTTTAGTTTAGTAGTGTTTAATTGCATATATTTAATATTTGTGTATTGTATATGTGTAGTAGTGTTGTATTATATGGAAAAAATTAATTAAAAAAGTCGATTTGGTGCACATGTGCGTTAATGTTGTATTACACATACATACTAATGTGTACTCGATGTGTGTATTGGTATTATATTGCATATATATATACAATAGTGTGTATCAAATATGTGCAATAGTGTTGTATTCTATACAATGCAAACACTTTTGCATATATGCAATGCACATTATTACACATGCGCACTATACCGACGAGGTTACCGACAAGATTTTTTTTTTTTTTTGAACCAATAACAACATATAAGAATAATGGAAAAAAAAACTTTAAAAGTTTTTTTTTAAAAAAGTTAAAAATAGTTTTTCAGGAGTTTTTAAGTTTTTTCTTTAAGAGGAGTTTTCACTAGATCCCACCCCTATATATATATATATATAGATCCAATACAATAATCTCTTATCGTACATTACGTACACGACACGCTTACACCCTTGATTTCAAAAAACACGCGATAGAAATATTGTAAATTCTTTCAATTTGTACATCTCAATAATCGCTACGATCATTCAACCATCGTCACTGACTCCATTACAGTCTTCACTTCAATTGAACTGAAAGTTTAAAAATTGATTTCAAATGATAGAAGTCTAAATATGTTACAGATTTGTTCATATGATTACGATGGTCGATTGATGATTACGAGATTATATGAAGTGATTTCGGCTTTCAATTTTATGTTACAGATAGTTTAGTTTCAGATCTAAGCTTCTGAACGTTTAATTTCAGACATGAGCTCTGATTAGGGTTCTAAACTTCTAAACTGTTTGTTCTGAACTTGAATGTTTAACTTGAACGTTTAACTAGAACATTTAAAGGTGTTCACATTGGTCAGAACGCTTTAGTGTCTTCAGTTTTGTTTAGAATGTTTAAAGGTGTTCGTTTTTTGTCAAAACATTTAACTTGAACGTTTAAAGGTGTTCGTTTTGGTCAGAACGTTTTAGCGTCTTCAGTTTTCGTTCAGAACGTTTAAACGTAATATTTTGAATCGTAATCAAGCTCAATCGAGTATTGTATTCTGAAATTTCACAATCGATTGATGAATCTAAATTCTTCTACACAACAATTTGATTGATTAAATCATCATTTTTTGATCAATTTTGAAGATTCTTGATGTTTAACGACGTTTCATTTTGATTTTGGTTTTTGACTTTAGAGATTTCATACTTTAAGCTCTTATTAGGGTTTAGAAATTGGATGATATAGAGCGATGAGTTTAGAATTTGGATCAGAATGGATTTGTAATTGATGAATTTGATCATCAACTAGTTTGGGGTATTTTATGAAACTGCCACCGCGTGTTTTTTAATCCAACGCTCTGGAAGGTCGCGTACGTAATGTACGATAAGCCATTATTTTACAATAACCCACCCCTATATATATATATATATATATATATATATATAATATCCAATACAATAATCCTTTATCGTACATTACATATGTGAGGCTGTAGAACGTCGATTTAAATTAGCGATCTAGGGTTCTCCATTCAAAATAGCGAGCAACAACGGCGAGCCGGTCTTCGCCCACTGCTGCTCCCATCGATTACGTCCACCTTCACCATCACCGTTTAGCAATCCATCAACGTCCAATGATTCTGTCCACCGTCGCGACCAACGATGGTACCGTCGTGAACACCATCTTCTTCCGTCACGAGTTGTTCACAGGTCAGTTGATCAAATTGACCAATTGAAATTAAAATTGTTGAACCTAATAATTAATTAACCTTGAAATTGATCCAATTAATCATCAATTTGAAGCTTCAATCGATCAATTTTGAGTTTTGAGTGATGGGTTTTAACCTTGAATGTATCAGGATTTAAGCCTGAACGTTTAACTTTTTTGCCTGAACGTTTAAACTTTTAACCTTGAGCGTTTAAGTTTTTTGTCTGAACGTTTAAGTTTTTCCCTAAACGTTTAAACTTTTAACCTTGAACGTTTAAGTTTTTTCCTGAACGTTTAAACTTTTAACCTTGAGCGTTTTAGGGTTGGGATTTTGGCTTGAGCTTTTTAGTGTTTTTAACCTTGAACGTATTTCGCGTACGTAATGTACGTTAAGCAATTATTGTACGTTAACTCATCCATAAAAGAAGCAATGCTTTGGTGTAAAAAAAAAGTTTTTAGGATCAACTTTTTGAGCTTTTATACAAAACTATTGGAGTGCATATCCACGAGTTCAAAACCCATTTGCAACAGCTTTTTTATTCTTGGATTGCATTAGACCATCCATAGTGGATGACTTTATGTGACGTTTTGGAGCCATAATGTCTTGGAACACCGCACTTCCAGACATTATGGATGGCATTATGGTGAGAACGTTATATATACCGTTGTGATGGCTCACATTTTGAGGGTTTTGTGAAAGAGATAAGAGAATGGGGAGAGAGAGACGTTTTAGAGGCATTTTCTCACTACACCCACTTTTTACAAAATGCCTAATAGCTTACTAGATGACACATGGCGCGAAATGCTCAGGTATGCCTAGTTTTGACTATGCATGATCGTGTGTTGTTTGATTATCATTATTTTTAACGCCTGTGTTTTTGTTTTTTGATTTATTTAAATATATTAACTTGAAAAAATTAATTTTGTGGTTTAGTTTTGGCGTCGAAACAAATGTAGCCGATACAGCTAGAATTCACGTCATCTTGCCGCTGCAACCCTCGTGTTTTACCGATCGAATAAACATCGTTTTAAATGTGTTATTTCTTTTTGTATCATAGGCTATACAAGTTTCACTATTATTATGGGCATCTATTTATCATTTGGGTTTAATGCATTTATTGGCACGGACCTAACTAATGTCGACCAAAAGTCATGTCACTTTAATTGTAGTTTGTTAGTCGTATATGTGTCAACACTATTTTGAGCGTTTACAAGTTTATTTTTTATTTAGTTCAGTGTCGTAACAAATTTAAGCGATACCAACATATTTAATCTTCCTAGTTAATCTTCAAATCTTTTTTTTTTCACCAAAAGCATCCAAATCTCTACCCTTATCTATCTATCTATATAAATGCGTACCAAAATATCTTATGTGTCACTTTCTGGTTGTTTCATACCACATCAAGCCACTAGATTGCTTCATTTGTGATTTGAGACTTTTCATGCATTTGATCCGAATTCGCGGGTATTGGTCTAACCAAACACGGATAGTCCTTAAATGTGTCTCACCAAACCCGAATAACCCTTAAACAGGTTATAATATCTTATTTATTTTTGAAATAACCCCTTAACCATTCAACAAAAAATTTTCATGGGTCATGGGTCTCAACAAACCCAGATAGCCCTTACATGGGTTATCATAACATCTCATTTATTTGTGAAACTCTTTCATCATTAAACCTTAATTTAATTTCTCTGCTCTACATATTCTCTGTTGCTTGTCTATCCTCTCCATCACCGATAACATCCGATTACCACCCACACCCACCATCGTCAACCACTCAACCGCCCCTTTTTCATAAGACAAATATATGTGTTCGTTTATGTTCGTTCATTAAAAATCTATAAAAAAACTGCACATCTCAATTGAAAGAGCTCAAACGTTGAAAAAATAATGAACATAATAAACTAATAAATACGTATTAAATCAGAACAAAACAGTGCTAAAAAATAAAACAAATCATTTCAAAATATAAAATAGAAAAACAATTAAAAATGAAATTAAACTCCCGTAAACAAGGGACTCAAACTGGTGTTTCAATATTAGGCCCCAAAAACAAATTGGAAAGAATTACGGGATATATCCTATGAAGTTCGTTACAAAATTAATTTAAATTAAATAAAGTTTATTATCTTGTGTTAAATATGTAAAACTTAGGCCATCAATCATTATTTATGGTTGACGAATACAAAGGTGGTTTCACATAGTGTAAATTGTGATGCTTCAAGAATAAAAAATTAAAAATGAATTCACACCAAAGGTATTTGATTTGGGTTCGAGTCCTGTGATGGAAATACAAATAATTCATAATATTAGAATGTGTGTGAAGAGTAGGATACCAAACCTAACCAAATGTTAAAGCACACTTTTAGGCGCTGTGATATATTTTATCATGCGTCAAACGTTCCCTAACACCTCAGGAAACGTATCGTCTAGGTATGGTGTAAAAAAGAATTATCTTACTTAAAGGGATGCCCAACAAATAAGGAAATGACAACACATAGCCAATAGTACCACATAATATAAGTATTACCATCAGTCAACTGCTTTACCCACCAACCTTTCGGGTGCCCATGGGAACTCTTTGATTGGTGGAATTCCTGACATGGACCCACACCTTCTCTCCTCCAATCCGTCTATAAATATCACTCAAACCTCAACAGTAAATGGATCTGAACTTTAAGGCGAAAACACTCACCAGTGCTTCGCGATAACTGGTATTCACTATTCACTCAGTCCCCTATACTGATTCTCATGCGGAGGGTGGTTACGAGAAGACCCCCCTTCCTTCTCGTAACGAGCTCACAATGTTCTGTTTTGCATGTGCTTACACTCAGATTGGTCTGATTACGTTTAACCCCCTACGGGAAATAATTGGCCTCAACCTAAGGACTAAGCGATTAGAACGAGGGTTGAACTAGTGTTTCTTTGAGCGGGAAGCAATGCTCCAAAAAATTGGCGTAGACGACCTAGTCTTCAAAATCCGCACCACAAGTGATGTCCCATTGAGGTAAATACAGTTGGTTAGCCTCGATAGAATCACTAGTGTTCACAACCTTCGACCCACTACCACCGATGCCTGCGCCCACCTCACCTCCAAGATTTTCAAAAACTTCCCGGTCACAACCGTCCCAATCTCAAAAGGAGTCGGTTAGACAATCTCATCCCCGTCAAGGACAAGGGCCTTCAACGCAGATTTGCCCGACGTATCTAACAATAAGTGACTTAGCCATGGTCACCGTCATAGGTTGAGATGTTGCCACCGTGGTTTGGACCTCAGGCGGAGTAACCACTTCCGTCGTTATAGGTTGCGCCGTCGTTGTGGTCTAGCCTCAGACGGTTTATTCATCTCCGTTGTTATAGATGAACTCACCAAAGGAACTTTAGGCTGGGCCTCCGATGATCCGCCTACACTCATCTTCAAAGGCGAAGAGACTGATGCGTCAACAACTATCTTCGCTACATCTTTCTGCGCACTCTCTTCCACTTGCTTCTTCTTTGCCAGAAGCAACTTCAGTGCATCTGTGCAAGAAAGTATTTGCAAGGTTATAAAAGGAAGAATAAAAAGAAATAGAGGGAGGGAAAATAAAAACAAAACTGGCGAAGTAACTAGGCCAGGAAACTTGACGTAACCGCTAAGTCGAGGTTTTTTAAACAAAGGAACTTCTTCTTCTTCAACAGCTTCCGCCGAGGGCGCCACATTGTGTGGAACAGTGAACGCCTTCGCAACCCACAACGGACACGCAAGATGAAACCAAGGACACCGTGGTGTCACAGTTCCAGGCTAAAAGACTGAAGGCAACTTGGTATTCGCAATAGTTTCAGGCTGGCGGTTAGGAGTAACTTCGTATCCGCAGCAGTTCCAGTCTTACTAGGAACTGTGGTGGAGGAAGCACAAGACAAGCCAAATGGGACATCAGAAATAACGATTTCATCATCGTCGTCATCCTCTAAGGACCTCTTCTTAGCGCCCTTCGAGGAGACAACCATTTTCCTTCTATCACCTTGGGGCTCCTTAGCCCCATGGGAAGAAAGGCGCTCAACATGAGACCATTTATCCCCAAACAGTGACAAGTAAACTCGAAATCGCTAAGGTGCGCCATCCTGAGTGGATGAACTTGGGTCAGGTGCAACCCAAATGCATCCAAAACCTCCAGCAAAAACTGAGTGATTGGCAACCGGAAGGCGCCAATCATGAAGAACTCCTTGTAAACAGCAATCTTGCCAGGAGGAGGTTTCGAACATAGGGTCGATCCAATAGTCCTGGACCACCTCATTGAATTCGGAACGAGACATCCAACATCCAACGAACTCCATAGTAAGAGGCTTCTTCTGCCCCGTTTCCTTCTCCCGATAAGAATGACCTATCATAAGGTATAAACAACAGATAACACCTGGAAAGTACGGAAGGATTTCCGAAAATATTCGCCGGAGTAGATGAATATTTGCCGGAAATCTCTCATCGGAGGGAGGAAAGTTAGAAGACAATGGACAGAGTAAAGAAAAAAACGAAGGGGGACTCCTCTTTATATACCCATCGCAATAAATATGATGGGGGATATCGAGAAGAGAGAAACCGGCGGTCCAACCAAAAGGCGCCACACATACGGAATAAATCAACAAGTGTGTTATGGCTAGGCGTGCCACTAGGATTCTCGCCCACACGCCTGACACATATGAAAAACTTGCCTGCGGAAAGTAACCGTCACCCCACGTCCCATCAACCACGCGCCCTTATCTCTTCCATCAATAATTTAGAATTTCTCCGCTTGTTTCCACGTGGCAACACAACTCAACAGGTAAAGATTTAGGAAAACACGCAAGTGTAGTCCGCCTAAGGAAGGTTTTCATTAACCTCCAGCGTAAAGGAAGGCTTTCAATAACCTCCATCCAAAAAGGCTCCCGCCTAGGGTAGGTTTGCAACAATGTACTACCAAAAAGGCTTTCTCCTAAAGAAAGGTTTTCAATAAACCCCGCCAAAGAGGATCCCGCCTAGGGTCCTACCAAAAAGGCTTCCGCCTAAGGAAGGTTTTCAATAACCCCCCGTAAAAAAGACTTCCGCCTAAAGAGGGTTTCCAACAACCCTCCTCCGTAGAGGCTATCGCCCAAAGGAAAGTTTTTTAGTTACCCTCATCCACAATACGTTCCTGAAAAAAGGAGGTTTTACCCACGGGGGAAACTCCAGGGACGACTCACATCATCTCATCAATCCATAATCCTTCCAAATGCTGTCATGTGGGAAAAACAATGGACTAGGGGGGACTTGAAGAGGTAGGGTACCAAACCTACCCAAGCGCCAAAGCACACCTTTAGGCACTATGATACATCTTATCAGGCACCAAACATTCCCTGACACCTCAGGAAACGTAGCGCCGAAGATCTTCCTAGGTATGGTGCAAAAAGAAAGTATCTTACTGAAAGGGACGCCCAATAAATAAGGAAAGGACAACACATAGCCAATAGTACCACATAGTATAAGCATAACAACCAGTCAACTGCTTTACCTACCAACCTCCCGGGCGCACGTGGGAACTCTTTGATTGGTGGAATTCTTGACACGCAGACGACCCACACCTTCTCTCCTTCAATCCGGCTATAAATATCACTCAAACCTCAATGGTAAATGGATCCAAACTTTAAGGCGAGGACACTCATTAGTGCTCCGCGATAACTGATATTCACTATTCACTCAGTCCCGTATACTGATTCTCATGTCGGTGAATGGTTACGAGAAAACCCCCCTCTCTTTCTCGTAATGAGCTCACGATATTCTGTTTTGCATGTGCTTACACTCAGATTGGCCGGATTACCTTTAACCCCCCTAGGGAAATACTTGATCTCAACCTAAGGACTAAGCGATTAGACCGAGGGTTGAACTAATTTTTCTTCAATGTGTATTAGTTATTTTTTTAATTGTACTTAAACTTATAAAAACAAATGAATTCATATAACATCTAAGTAAGGTTATATTGAAATTAACTAACTAATGTTATGGCTTGTAAACATAGATAAGTAAAATGATTGATAACTTATGTAGGTATTGTTTGATATACTCTTAATAATTTTATTTGATATTTGAAGGTTACATTTAAATTGGTTAGCGAGAGATTGTTTTTGACTAAAAGATACCTCTTAATATGTCATTGAGTCTCTTAATGGGTAGGTTTCAGAAACATACTGAAGTAGTTATCACTTAATTAATTAGACATCTTAATGATTCTGCACAAAAATAAAATCTAACATGCTATTAATGTGGGTATCTTTGTTTCTAAATAAGGCATGCAACTCAAGTTAAAGCTATTAAAAAAGTAAAGTGATAACCAAACTAATTAGGAGCAACAATAGTTTCTCTATCTCCATTTTTGTATTTACACTAAAAATCATACTTTTTCTCTTACAGTTCGTATTAAATAATACATAACTTAGGCATAATTTTTAGGGCTTACAAACATAACTAAAATGACATGTGAATTTAGTAGGTGTTGTTTGATAGACTCTTAACGATTTTATTAAGCGGTTACATTTAAATCTGTTAGAGAGAATTGTGTTTGATTCATTGAAAAGATACCTCTTAGACTAAAATTTCAAGGGCTGTTTGGTAGCCTTTTAATAGCCATTAAGAGGCTATCTCTTAATGATTCATAGCATTTTAATGGTTAACAAATAACCTTAAGTGTAAGGCCCCTGACCCGGGTGCCCTAATTTCATGCTGGTTGGATTTACTCATTCACATAATTCGTAAAATCAGAGTTAATTAAAATATTTCGCGGAAATAAAAGTCATTCGTTCATACATAACATAAACATCTTATATGTTAATCAATTAACATACAATACATTCATGTCCGTACTTATACTCGTCCGGAGATACGTATTTCGCACTTTACTTGCTATTACTCATTCATATATACTTTACATACATGCATACGTATTTACACACTTTCTTTCCTACTCTCCTAAGGCATACCATAAACTATCCTACTTCAACTATCTCGGATATTATTAGGGTCTGTCCCTCAATCTCAGATATTTGCTAGGGTTTGGTCCCTTCTATCCTAGATATTAACAAGGTTCGGTCACTCTAATCTCATATATTATTAGGGTCTGGTCCCTACTATTTCAGATATTATTGGGGTCTGGTCCCTTCTATCACAATCTCAGATATTATTAGGGTCTGGTCCCTACTATCTTAGATATAATTAGAGTGGTCCCTTCTATCACAATCTCAGATATTATTAGGGTCTGGTCCCTGCTATCTCCGATGTTATTAGGGTCTGGTCCCTTTGTCTCGTTTAACCATACAACCATACATGCCCCGTCAATCGTCCATACATTACTTCCTATGTTTCCTATCATACGTGCATACTTACACATCTTTAAATTGCATATATAATAATTATATTTATATACGCACATTCGTACAACGATTAATAATAACATTAAACAAATAATCATACATATATCATACACTTATCACTTAGTATAAGTGTATTAACTATCACATAGGAGTATGCACACAGCCCCGAAAAACGTCACAGAGAGAGGGGCTAGAACTCACCTGGATCCTGTTACGTTCACCGTTAATAGTAATTCCCTTCTTCAACTGTGCCCGACTAACTGTTAATAACATACACGTATTAAACTCTATATTTGTTTGATCTTTATTCTCTAAAAATAACGGGGTTAACTTTTAAGTTAATCGAACTGACATATAACCTTCTTAAACCGTTCATATTAATTTAATATACTTGGCATAATCTTATTAATTAACCGTCTTTATTGGTTTACGTCTTAACGACATTTATCATTATCGTATTTATAATTATTATTATATTAGTTTTTTACTATTCGTTCTTATTATTATATAATTATTTATATTTGTAAGTTATCCTTCGTTTGAACACTCCTTTTTAATTTATCCATTTATAACGAGCTCTTACGTTTAAGTGTTTCCAAACGGGTCCTATAAATCATCGGTTTGGCATAAGGCGTGTTGCGGTTTCTAGACTAGTCGGGTCTCGGGTTCGGGTTTCGTTTAGTTTCTCATCACATACTTATTTTACTATGTAAGATTATTATTATTATTATTATTATTATTATTATTAGGAGAAAGTGAATATGGGGCTATTAAGCATCTAACCTTATATGCGAAACCCCCAAAATTACGTAATTTTGACCTAAATCCTAACCATATTCACTATCATTCAGTTCAGTATACTTTCTTTCCAGCAACTTCTTTAGTTCTTCTCATCAATCCCTTACGAATTACCCATATAAGTGTGAACGTAATTCAAATTCTAAATGTAATTTTATTCATAAACCCAATTGATTGTTTCATGATTTTATATTAATATGTATGTATGCTACTTTTCCTTTTCCTAAATCTAGTCTGATCATCTACCCTCCACTGACAACAATTGATTTCAATACAAAATTTAATCAACTCCTAAAGTTATGCCTTTCTTTTTCTTCCTGTAGCAACTACTTGGAATAATAAAATAGTTGACATCAAATTCATTTCAATTGTTAACTTTATTTATGAAAGAATTTTGTTTCGTGCCTTAGAATAATGAAATAATTAATTGTTATCAAATCAGTTCTAATAGTTTGCTGCCCATATCTGATTTCATGAAAAGTTTTGTTCGGTGAAGAGGTATGTACCCGCCTCAACAACGAGCGAGGCGGGTCAACCCACAAGATATAGACAAGAGGCTTGAAATCAAGACTTTAAGAAGGCACAAAGCCAAAACCTATGCGCATGGCGCATATCACATATGCGCGTGGCGCATCCGCGCGCGGCGCATATCACATGCTCGTGCATATCACATTTGCGCATGAAACATCTGCGCGTGAGAATAAAGAGAAGACCTAGCGCATCCTCAGGATAGGCGCATATCACACATGCACATAATCAACCTCGCCCTTATCCAAATCAGGATTAGGGCAACCTTGATTGTGCACGTCAGACAACCTTCCAGAAGGTATCTTTTTAAGGAATAAGAATATGCTGATGTTGACAGCTGCCAATGAAAGGTGGACAACTCAGCAAAACCCATGTGCTACCACGTCATTATAACCAATGAAAAAGCACCAGGTGTCCCAAAGGACACGTGGCGCAAAGCAACTGGAAGAGGCCAACAAAGCCCTAATTGGGTCTGAGCCCAATCATTGGAAACCCTAGCACTATAAATACAGCATCAACTCCACAAGGAAGGCACACTCAATTATCCATTAACACACTCAATTATCTTGTAACACACTCAATCACACAGTATTCAGCTACATTAAGCAATACTCTCCATATTTCCTTACTCTCATATTATTATCTTCTCCTATAAATACTTATTCTCACACCGGAGGGTTACCCCAAAGAGGACCCCTCTGTCCCTTTCTGAGGGGTAAGTTGACGGTGCTGTTCATTTTGTAGGTGGAAGAACCCAGATCCCAGAGAACCATCGGTGAAATAGCATAATCACACCCGAGGAAAGTAGATCGTCTACCAGTGAGTCGATCCACGTTTCTTCATTGGCGCCATCCGTGGGACAAGATCTCATCAGATCTCATCAGATCTATAAAAAAACAAATTTTCACCATGGTTTCTGGTGCTCGTAACGTCGATCAAGTTCTGGAGGATATTGAACGTGAGGATGTTAATGAAGGACAGCAGTTTCTGAGGGTGCCGCGTGATTCTACGCGCACCACCAGTAACCGTCCCTTCATCACAACTCCTCATGGCCAGACTGAAACTCCTCCAGACGATCTCACGTTACAAAATCTTGCCGGCGCGAAACAAAAAGGACCAATGGGTCCAGAAGATGAAACAAATGATCCTAAAGAATGGCTCATAAACGAGCAACGACGTCTAATGGACAAGTACAATGAGATGGTCAAATAGAAAAAGTTAGCCGACTTAAGACAAAGGCTAGCGTTTGACAAGCAAGCCATTCAAGGAACAAAAAGGGCGCGCGCGCCGGAAGAAGGTCACTCTGTTCACACTGAACACGCTGAGTTTAGTGAGGAAGAAGTACACAGCGTCAAGAGGACGCGAGATACTCATGCAGGAGGCTCACAGCCCCGCGCGCAATTGAACATGGCGCCTGGAGCCAGAGCCGATCTGGATCTGCACGCACCATACAGCCCACTAGTGAGAGGGCAAGTGGACGTAACCACACCGTACAGGCCAGCCATCTTAGTGAAACATTCAAAATTCACTGAGCGCATCGCAAAGGCCCCCATTCAGCACAAAACCAAGATGCCAAGTGGTTTGGGCAAATATGACGGCACAACAGATCCAGACGATTTCTTGCAAGGTTTTTACAACACGGGAAACCTAGAAAGCTGGACGATGCCAACATGGTGTCACATGTTTGCTCGATGCCTAACGGGCGCGGCTCGTGTCTGGTTCGAGAGCTTGCCTACTGGGCAAATCGATGGGTTCGAGGAACTATTGGAAAAGTTCCAAGCTCACTTCGTACAACAGCGCAGACACACGCGCGACCCTGATGACATCATGCACTGCGTGCGCAGGAATGATGAAACGATTGAAGACTACATCACTCGTTTCAATCAGGAGTCTCTGGCAATCGGAGGTATCACTGAGCAACTATTGCGCGTGGCCTTTATACAAGGCGCGCGCAGTGATCAACTCCGCCGAGCTCTCGTAAGCAGAGATGGCATGCCCACCACTTGGGCAAAACTAATGGAAGCATCGCGAGTATTCGCGAGAAATGAAAAACAAATTGCCCAAGATAGGGCAAGAGAAAGAGGGCATCAAGCTGAGACACCGCGTAGCAACGAAAGAAGGGGCAAACAGAACACTGTATGGTCCAGGTTGCAACCAACCAGTTTTTCTCCCGCAGAAAAACAGGCGCAACCAAGCTCACCCCAGCCCCAAAAAGACATTCGTAATCGCGGGGAAGGTGATAAGAGGGAAGGCGGCAGAGATCCTAGCAGACCTCTACCAAGAATATGGACTCCCCTCACTAAAACACCTTCACAAGTGTTGAGCACTGAGAATGTCCAGTTCAAAAGCCCCAAGCCACTACACTACAAGGGACCATCAAGCAGTGGCAAGTACTGTGAGTTTCACAAGTCCACAGGACACAACACTGATGCATGCCACCACTTGAAGGATGCAATTGAAAAGGACGTGAAATCAGGCAAGCTAGCTCACCTGGTGAAAAACTCAAGACCAGAAAATGAACAACCAGAAGGAGCCTCTGCCAGCAAAAAGTACAAAAGAATCTGTGTAGCCGAGGGGGGAAATCAAGGGCAAAGATCAAGAAAGAGAAGCGCGCAAATCCAAGGAGATTGGCGCGAGCAACAAGTAATCTTCCCAAGAATCAGGGGAGGCCCTTCCATCAGCATTCCTCTTGTTATCACTACACACATTGCTCATTACGAAGTGTCAAAAGTCCTGGTGGACACTGGCAGCGAATCAGACATCATGTATGAGCAATGTTTCAGAAAACTGGATCCGGCAGACCAAGCGAGGCTTGAAATTGTGAATGCACCAATCTCTGGTGTTTCAAATGAAATCATTCATCCCCTAGGTCAAATACAATTTGAGCTAACTATGGGGGATGAGAAACACAAGCGAGCCGAAGTGGTCAACTTCTTGGTCCTGCCCACCACTTCTTGCCACAATATGATCTTGGGTAGAAGAACGATTGCCCAATTTAACGCCATACCGTCGCCAGCGCACGGCGCGTTGGGGTTCCCAACACCAACAGGTGTAACTTTTGTATACCGAGATCATTTGTGCGCAGTGACAAGTACTCCGCGGGATGGGAGAATGAAACTTCCAATGGCAGACAACGCGCCAGAGGAATGGATTCTCAACCCGAAATTCCCGGAGCAAAAAATCACAATTGGCGCTACGATATCAGACGACACGAGGTTGAGAATGAAAAGATTGCTCACAGCATATATGTCGGTCTTCGCGTGGCAACACTCTGATATGACTGGGGTTCCGCGAGACCTGGCACAACATTCTCTCAACACGTTCAAGTCTGTAGAGCCAATTGCTCAAAAGAAGAGAGTCATGGGGGATGAGAAAGCGAGGGCCATGAATGAGCAGGTTGAGGATTTACTGCGCGCAAACATCATCCGCCCGATACGATACCAGACGTGGGTAGCCAATCCTGTGATGGTAAAGAAAAGTAACGGGTCGTGGAGGATGTGCATTGACTTCAAGGACCTCAACAAAGCGTGCCCAAAAGATTGTTACCCCCTCCCAAACATCGACGCAAAGGTGGACTCCGTGGCGCCATTCAAGCTCAAATGTTTCCTGGATGCCTACAAGGGCTATCACCAGATTCAAATGGCACCACAAGATGAGGACAAGACCGCCTTCAGAACCGACAAGGGTGTTTTTTGTTACACAAAAATGCCCTTTGGTTTGAAGAATGCGGGCGCCACCTACCAAAGACTTATGGATGCCGTTTTCAACGAGCAAATTGGAAGAAACCTAGAAGTCTGTGTGGATGATTTGGTGATCAAAAGCAGGGAGGAAAAACAGATGCTCAAAGACATCGAGGAAACCCTTGGGCGCCTAAAGGAAGTTAACATGAAGCTCAATCCGAGCAAATGCACTTTCGGCGTACAAGAGGGGAAATTTCTAGGTGTAATGGTCACCAAGGATGGTTTCAAGGTGAACCCAGAAAAGGTGGAGGCCATCCTTGACATGCCCTCGCCATCCACCATGAAAGAAGTTCATAAGTTGAATGGTAGATTGGTATCAATCAACAGGTTCCTAGCGAACCATGCAAGCAAATCTACCCCATTTGTCAATACATTGAGAAACTGCTTAAAGAAAAGCCAGTTCAAATGGACTCCTGAGGCCGAGCAAGCTTTCAGTGAGATAAAAGAATGTTTGATAAATTTGCCCGCGCTAACAGCTCCACTTCCTGGTGAAATTTTGACATTGTACCTATCAGCAGGAGAGCGCGCCATCGGCGCAGTATTGTTGGTGGATCGCAAGGGAATCCAAACGCCAATATACTATGTGAGTCGGGTGCTGACAGATCCTGAGACGCGCTACTCCATCATGGAAAAGTTAGTTTTGTCACTAACACACGCGTCGCGCAAGCTTCATAGATATTTCAATGGTCATCCCATTGAAGTTCTGACTGGTTACAACATCCAGCAAGTCTTGCGGCGCCCCGCGCTCTCAGGAAGGCTGACAAAATAGGCGCTGGAGTTAGGCGAGCACACGATCGCCTATAAGCCCCGTCCAGCAATAAAGGGACAAGTTTTAGCAGATTTCATCGCGGAAATTCCAGAAGGAAAGATTGAAGAGGCTCAGCGCGAGGTAGACCCTCCGCGAGCCAATGATGAAGAAAATGTTTGGAGATTGTTCACTGACGGAGCTTCAAACAACGAAGGGTCCGGCGCAGGCCTTAAACTGGTGGATCCAGAGAATCATGAATATACTTACGCCATCAGGTTGGACTTCAAGAGCACCAACAATGAGGCTGAGTATGAAGCCCTGCTGGCTGGCCTGCGCATCGCGCAAAAATTCAGAGTTAAAAAGCTAGAGGCCCATGTTGATTCATACTTGGTAGCAGCACAGGTCAATGGCCTTTATGATGCCAAGGAGAACACCATGCCTCTATATCTAGAGCAGGCGAAAAAGCTCATCGAGCAATTTGACTGCTTCAGAATCATTCATATTCTGCGCAGTGAAAACAAATCTGCAGACGCGCTGAGTAAGATGGCATCAACCAGTTTTGATCACTTTGGCAAAGATGTCAGGGTAGAAGTAATGACCAACCCGTCGGTGGTAGCGAAGTCTGTCCTTGTAACTCATACAACCCCTTCATCATGGATAACTCCAATAATGGAATTCTTGAAGGAGGGAAAGGTACCGGACAATCGCGCACAGGCGAGGAAGATAAGGCACAAATCGCAGAACTATGAACTGCTTGATGGCACATTATATCGACGCTCTTATCTTGGGCCGCTCATGAAATGCCTAGATGCTGAGGAAGCAAGCTATGTGATCAGAGAGATACACGAAGGAATCTGTGGAATACATGCTGGCCCACGCATGGTGGTTGCCAAGGCAATGAGCGCAGGTTACTATTGGCCAGGCATGTACTTGGACGCTCTAAAAGAGATCCAAAAATGCAAAGCATGTCAGACCTATGCGCCAAACACCATGCGGCCAAAAAACAACTTGATTCCAGTGACCTCCGCATGGCCTTTCCACAAATGGGCAATCGACATTGTGGGTCCCCTTCCGCAAGCGCAAGGGCGAGTAAAATTTTTGGTAGTGGCAGTAGACTATTTCACAAAATGGGTGGAAGCCAAGCCACTAGCAAAAATCACAGCCGAAGCGATGAAGCAGTTTATCTGGAACCACATCATATGCCGTTTTGGCTTGCCCATGGAAATTGTGAGCGATAATGGCAAGCAATTCACTGATAAGAAGATATCCAGCTGGCTCAAGGAATTGCGCATCAACCAAATTTTCACTTCAGTTTATCACCCTCAGGGGAATGGACAAGTGGAACGCGCGAACCAAAGCTTGTTAAATGGGCTGAAGAAAAGGTTGGAGGGAGAATACCATTCTTGGGTCGAAGAGCTACCTAATGTCCTGTGGGCACACAGGACATTAAGCAAAACCAGCAATGACGAATCCCCGTTCAGCCTAACCTATGGAACAGAGGCAATGATTCCAGCAGAAATTGGATGCCCATCCCATAGAGTGCTCATGATGAGCAAGATTGATAACGAGCGCGAAAGAAGGTTGGATCTCAACTTACTTGAAGGGCGCAGAGAGGCGGCTATCATCAGTGAAGCCAAATACAAGAAAAAACTGAAAAAATATTACAACCAGCGCGTGAAAGAATGCCACTTCAAGAAAAATGATTTTGTCCTTCGAAACAATGAAGCTAGCCGCACGATACCCCCGGGAAAAATGTCCCCCAATTGGGAGGGACCTTATCAAGTCTTGGAAGAATTGGGAAAAGGTGCATACGCCTTAAAAGATTTGAATGGAAAGAAGATCCCGCGCGCATGGAACGCAGCACAGCTTAGAAAATGTTTCATGTAAAAAATGTCAAGTTTGTAATCAAGGCATTTTAAGCCATTATGAATAATGATACGCGCTATCTTCTCTTAATGTGGATTCTATTACCTTTTGCATACATGTTTCACACTTCCCTTTATTAGTTTTGAGCAATATGACAACATTGTATTGACATCAAAACGAAATAAAAACGAAGTAAAACATACATGCGCGAGCTTCAAGCTCAAACGCGTTAACGAGTCTTAACTCTAAAACGTCAGGGCCTTAGCCCAATTCTATTACCTTTTGCATACATGTTTCACTCTTCCCTTTATTAATTTTGAGCAATATGACAACATGGTATTGACATCAAAACGAAATAAAACGAAGTAAAACATACATGCGCGAGCTTCAAGCTCAAACGCGTTAATGAGTCTTAACTCTAAAACGCCAGGGCCTTAGCCCAAATAATGTGAGCCTTAGCTCAAATCACTCACAACATCCATCATACATGCTGCGCAGCCTGACCATAAAAATACCTAAGCACAACTAAGGCAAAGCAAATGCCAAAACATAGTTGTTAAGGTCTCAGGTCGAGGTCGCGCATGAAATTGTAATGGATATCTGAGTAACACATATTGACACGTAAAGGCTAAAAAACTCATAATTCCATAAATGCGCGATAACATCGCGCAAAAGAGGAATAATGAAAACGCCAAGACGCGTGTCAACATAATCAAGATATGGAAAAATCACTTACAATATGACAAGGTTTAAGTATAATAAATTCCTTACAACCTTGTTCTTATTCCAACGTGTAAGCATATCTTATATTCAACAAGCAAACATGCAATATAAAGAGATGAATGGGAATGCGCAAGATGCGAAGAAGGGAAAAACAAAATTTCATTCCAAAGCATTGAAATTTACAAGTTTACAAGATGATGAGATACAAATTACAAATAAAAATAAAAAACATGAAGGGCTTCTCAGGTCTCCACGTCGACTTCAGCCTCTTCATCATCCTCATCACCGCCCTCAGCATCTGGCGCAGCCCGCTCCTCGTCATCTCCAAACTGACCATAGTCAAGTTCTTCGTCTTGAATGGATTCTTCTATCACAATAGTGTCAGGAGCGGATCCTTTAGCCACGCCAGAGCCGCTAGCAGGGGCAGCATCCCCCGCGCCATCATCGCCACCCGCCAGCCCCTTCGCACTCGTCAAGTAAATTCTTTAGCGCGCCAAGATCGGGCTGGTCAGCAAGCGCGGATATCTGCAAATCATAAGGAAAAATATGAGTACAAAAAGACTTGGAAAATAAGTCAAGGTAATCTCATTAAAGTTAAAATACCTGCGCAAGGACGGGAATGGGAGTATTCAAATAGTTCTCCCCCATCGCGGCCATGTCCGCGCAGGCAACGTCGCTCTGATAAGGGTAATCGGATGGGTTCTTCTTCAGCATGCCATATTCATAGCCATCCTTAAACCCTTCAGCTCGACCCACCAGGCGCGCGGCAGCGTTGCAATCCATCACCAGGGCCTGAAACTCGTCTGAGTATTTCATCGCATAAGCGCAACGAGTCATACCCTGTGAGACTAGCCATTGGCGATCTTGCGCGAGAGAAGAAACAGTCGTCTCGAGGGCAGGAATCTGAGAGTTTAACAACTCAACAGTTTCCTTAGTCTGTTTCAGCTCCTCTTTGTCGGACGCTGCTGCCGCTAAGGCTTCTTCCTTTTCCGCTCGCGCAAGGTCAAGTGCTTCCTGGCTAGACGCTGCCATCGCCAAGGCTTCGTCTTTCTCGGCCTGCGCGGCCTCCAGCTCCTTCTTCAGGCGCGCAACCTCACTCTCCAGCGATGATTTGTCAGTTATAGACTGGACAAGAGCTTGGTCACGCGCCTCCGCGTCCAGCTCCAAGTCGCGCACTCTACGCGCGTACTTGGCAGCGTCCGCCTCGGCCGCCTGCAGCTTCTCCCGCGCGGCCTGTAGCTCATGCCCGCGCTTAACGAACGCAGTGTTGGCACTTGCCCTGTTCTCACTGAGCTCTGCTTGGAGCTTCTCAGCTCTCTCTCGAGCATCAGAAAGATGCCAAGCAGATACCTTAGCCTCTTGCTTGGCTTCCGCAAGAGCATCACGTACCTTTACGTAATCATAGCGAAGCTCTTGGGAGGCAGCAAAGAAAGCCGACCCAGCAAACAGATGATCTTTAAGCAAGTCAACGCGAGCGCGGGCCCCCTGAAACCTCCTTTCAGCTGGAGGCACAGAATGAGCCCAGAGTCCTCACACACACCCATGGACTGAAATGAGCTGTCCTCAGTAATGTTCCATCTCGGGCGGTAGATGTGATCGGTTTCCTGCAAACACAAAGTAATGATCTAAGTCATCAAAAACTAATATGAAAGTTCGCGCAGCGGAGTAAAAACAAAATTATACCTGCGGGGACGAAGCAGAAAAGTCAGCGGCAGGCCCACGAGAAGACGGCGACGCGAAACCTCGTGGCGCTGCAGGGCTGGCGCGGCCGCCGTCGGAGTCTTCAGCATGAACCTCCTCATCCTCCTCTGAAATAGGCCTTTTCTCCTGCGACCTAGAAACAAAATCAGTCTCGCGAGGAGGGATGTGCGCAGGAGGAGGTGAGGGAGGTCTCGACGCCGCCAGATCGGCGCGTAAAACGGCCTCCTGCTCCTTAGTAATCCCGATGAGGGGAGATTCATCGCTTGCAGGAGCAGGAGCAGAGCCAACGGCGCTGGCACCCGGCGCCAGGAGTGCCGCCAGCAGCTTGTACGCCAGCTACGGCTTCTATGAAAAAATCAACAACAAGAAATGGTTCATGACTTGATCTAAAACGAAAAGTCAGAAAATAAAGGGGCAGTACATACCTTGGCGCAATTCCGTTCGCGAGTCAAACATCGCCATGAAATCCATTCTACCCTTTTTCGAGGGTAAAACAGGGGACTTCGAAGCGACCTCCGGCGCAGGCGCGGCACCTTGTTGCGCCTGGGGTTGATCCACCAACGTCGCCGGCTCTACAAACATTTGAGTGAGCAAAGATTCATTAGTAACTCTATCAGAATCGCGCTCATAGAACCATAAAAGATAGGCAAAGTATACCTGTCGAAGGAGCAACACCGCTTCCCTTTTCCGCAGCGCGAAGGGAGGAGGTAGCGCCACCATACCTCAAGTGGACAGGAGGTCTGCCCACTTTTTGAGGCAGGGAAGACAAGGAAACCTTGGTGGTAAACACCTGGGTTTTCTCAGGTCCCTTCGCCTGAGCAGGAGGATCCTGAACAACAGGGGCATCGTCTTTCCTCTGTTTCTTACGGGCCCCTGCGCCAGTTTTCCCCTTAGCTTTACGCTTTAGTTGGGGCGCCTCCTCTTCCTCCTCCTCCTCTTCCGCGAGCTCCAGCTCGTAGTTTTCAAGCGCATCTACAATACGTGCAACAGAAGTGTTAGCCAAATTTGGTATTATAAAGGCAAATGCATAAGTACAAAGGCGTACCAGGCGCATCGCTGTCAAAAAGAAATCCCAGATCAACAGGGATGAACATGTCATCAAAGCGATCGGGGAAACCAACCTCCCCAGCGCCGAGCGCGACGGAGCCACCCTCCATATGCTCATCATAGGCGGCGTGGATATACTCCTTGGTGAGTTCACAAAACAAGTCAAATGATATCAGCAAAACGAATTATATTCGCGCAGAAGTAAAGCAATGAGATTAACTTACACAAGCCGTCGACTTGGATAACGGGCTCAGTCGCGCTGTCCGCCCACCTTCTGCTCATACCAACCCCCACCAGCGCCTCCTCACAAATTTTCTTGGCGGGGGATGGTTCGGCGGTCAACTTTTTAACCCAGGCGCCAGTTGGGTTCTTGAAGACACCCACATCCGCAGGCGCAGAAGAGATCGCGCGCATCGTCATGCGGATGGGGATCACACCAGCCCTGATGTAAAAAAACCTCTCAGACCAGTCATGAAGGCTCTTGAATGAAACAGTGGAGCACTTCACCTTCTGACTGCGAGGAATAAATGAGAACCAAGAATCTTGGATCTTGGGCTTGTAAAAAAACTGAAAGCGCCGAGGGGTGGGCTCCTCGCGCTGAGATTTGCACATGAACTCAAAGTGAGTCATGCGCACGAGTCCAAACGGATGGACTTGGGATATATGAATCCCATAAAACCTAAGCACCATACCCACAAACCTTGTCATCGGGAGACGAAGGTTGCAGTGGGTGAAAAAATGGCAGTAAAGGGATATATAGCCGGTAGGCGGGTCCGCCGCCGTTTGCCCGGCCCCAGGCAACATGCAGCCAAACACAGGGAGAAAACCCTGAGAGGCGATAAGGCTGTCAAGATCAGCCTGCCTCAGTTTGCAGGGGATTTCATTCCACTTCTTCACGGCCTTGGTCCTCCCTACCTCCTCCGATGAGGCCTCAGCAGCCCTCTTCCCCTTGCCGGTCTTCTTCAACGTCGACATCACTAACGATTTCACACGGCAATGGATGGGGGAGATTGTGTTGTCTGAGCTATCAGACATACAACTGTGACAACGAACAAAGGTTGCTTCTGAAGAACAGATATTTGGAAGCAGAACAAAGGTAATCGGAAGACAAGGAAAGAAAGAAAAGAGCTTTGAATAATAAACAAGAAGATGAAGGATAAAAAACTCTAAGGGCTGGCTTTTATAGGCCCAGGAGAGAGAAAAATTGGTGCTGATCGGACTTCACGCGCCCCCACTCGCAGGTGTAAGCCAACGGGAGCGCGACACGTGTACATGACACTGTGTGAGGGGACACGAAAAGAAACTGTACAGCTGCTGCCAGAGTTCACGCGCCACCACTCGCACGAGCAGACCAACGCGAGCGCGACACGTGTCCCTGACACTATTTGAGGGGACACGAAAGGCAACTGTCGCACCTCGAGCACACGAAAGGTCTGACACATCTCCATCACTGACGCATGTCAGCAACAACCAACCACGAATAGGGACGATTCGTTTTCAAACAAAACGATAGAATTTCGCGCAACGATGAATAATAAGAAGAAAAAGACAAACCCCTACTAAAAGAGCAAACTATTAAGTCTAATATCTATCTTACCTCGCTCGCGCGAGACAAGACACACATTATACTGGGGGGGCTTGAAGAGGTATGTACCCGCCTCAACAACGAGCGAGGCGGGTCAACCCACAAGATATAGGCAAGAGGCTTGAAATCAAGACTTTATGAAGGCACAAAGCCAAAACCTATGCGCATGGCGCATATCACATATGCTCACGCATATCACATATGCGCGTGGCGCATCCGCGCGCGGCGCATATCACATGCTCGTGCATATCACATTTGCGCATGAAACATCTGCGCGTGAGAATAAAGAGAAGACCTAGCGCATCCTCAGGATAGGCGCATATCACACATGCACATAATCAACCTCGCCCTTATCCAAATCAGGATTAGGGCAACCTTGATTGTGCACGTCAGACAACCTTCCAGAAGGTATCTTTTTAAGGAATAAGAATATGCTGATGTTGACAGCTGCCAATGAAAGGTGGACAACTCAGCAAAACCCATGTGCTACCACGTCATTATAACCAATGAAAAAGCACCAGGTGTCCCAAAGGACACGTGGCGCAAAGCAACTGGAAGAGGCCAACAAAGCCCTAATTGGGTCTGAGCCCTATCATTGGAAACCCTAGCACTATAAATACAGCATCAACTCCACAAGGAAGGCACACTCAATTATCCAGTAACACACTCAATCACACAGTATTCAGCTACATTAAGCAATACTCTCCATATTTCCTTACTCTCATATTATTATCTTCTCCTACAAATACTTATTCTCACACCGGAGGGTTACCCCAAAGAGGACCCCTCTGTCCCTTTCTGAGGGGTAAGTTGACGGTGCTGTTCATTTTGTAGGTGGAAGAACCCAGATCCCAGATAACCATCGGTGAAATAGCATAATCACACCCGAGGAAAGTAGATCGTCTACCAGTGAGTCGATCCACGTTTCTTCATTCGGCATGTTAGAATAATAAAAGAATTGATATGAAAAATAGGATCGAAGTGAGAATTGGATTTTTGATTTCATCTCATTATATATTATTATTAATATTATTAATTTAAAAAAATGTCCCTCGCCCCTATATTACAAAACCGTGACCTAGAAGCCCCCCTCCCCCCCCCCCCCCCCCCCCCTCCTATTTCATTTCACTTATTCTTTCTTGTTCTCTGTAACACCACCGCCACACCCCACGCCTTTCCGGGGATCTCCACCGTCAGCCACCATCGGTCTCCTACCTCCAGTCCACACAACCCGCACC